>NC_069000.1:24926818-24930367 GCF_001194135.2 Octopus bimaculoides
CAGTGATGAGCTACGTCCGTGAAGGCTGGCCACCAAAGAACATGGAGATCAATGACGAAGTCAACAAGTTCCGTAAGTTATCAAACTCACTTAGTATCTGTCATGGATGCCTTATACATGGATCTAGAGTTGTGATTCCACATAGCTTGCAGCCAAAGATCCTCAATCTTCTGCATCTTGGACATTTTGGCATGGAACGCATGAAACCACTAGCAAGAACTGCTGTTTATTGGCCTGGTATCGATGCGGCTATAGAGATAGCCAGTCGACGATGTGATTCGTGTAACGAACATCAAAGGCAGCCATCTAAGCCTCCAGTTAACCCATGGATGTTACCAGAAAAGCCGTGGAGCTGCTTACATCTGGACCACGCAATAAATTTTATGGGTGAGCAGGGTGGTGAGGGAAAGACTGGGGAGTGAGAGATAAGCATAAGCACAGTGCATGAAAAAGAGGAAATGTGAGGGAAAGAGGAGAGGAGAGATATAGTTTAGTTTATTGGAGTATGATGTGTGAAAAATTTTATTGTTACATGTGGGTGGAATACTCACTGCTCTCAGGACTCAGTTTTGTTGAAGTGGGCAAGAACTTTATATTGCCATCTTGTTCCATTAACATCTCTGTCAGGCCCAACATCCTGAGATTGGTTCTCTACTAATTCATCCCATAACTTCCTATTCAACAAGTGCCATCTTCTTTCAGTGATCAGCACTTCTTTATACAGCTGTCTTCATTCATATGTATCAAAAGTCCAAACCAATGCAGTCTTCAAACCTTGCATACTGCATCTGACTCCTCTTATACCAACTCTTTTCTCAGCACATTTGCACTTTGTCATTCATGCACACTGATGTTGATAATCCAGTGGAGCATACTACCCTCATTCCTCTCTAGTCTACACAGGTCTTCTGCATTCAAAGCCCATGTCACAAAACAATGGATTATAGCCATTCATACGCGAGCATCATAAAATCTGCCTTTCACTCTGAGAATCCTCTTGTTGCCAACAGAGGTAATAGCTCTCTGAACGTCCTCCAATTCTTATTCTAGCAACAATACTTTCAGAACATCCTCTACCTTTCTAATTTGGTCACCTAGGTAACAGAAACGACAACCTCAAGACAGTCTTCTGGGCATTTGAAAGAGTCTAAATCTTGTTTGCCCTTAATGCTTATTGTTCCTGCACATGTCACATGTGAATTCAACTTTATCTGTTAATCTACCTGTGATTCCACTACACCTCTTATACATGTCCACAGCTTACACTGGGTGCAACGAATTTAATCCTAACTCTTTTTCTAAATATTGAGCAGGGCCATTTCCCAGACAGCAAGAAAATTTTATCTGCTTTCTTGCTAATACAATAAAAGCGAGGTCATCAGCATACAGTAGTTCCCACGGGCATCCTGTTTCAAATTCCTCTGTTATGGCCTGAATAATGGTGGATCCCGACTTGTATGTTAAATTCATCACTGTATTCATGGCTTGTACAACTATAATAAGCCACTCATCTACTAACTTCCTTAGAGACCACCGGATAACAGTGAGAGACTATCAAAAGCTTTCTCCAGGTCGACAAAAGCCAAGTACAATGGCTTACTTTTGGCTAAATACTTTTCCTGCAGTTGTCTCATGAGGAAGATGGCATCTGTGGTACTAACCAATTGCATCTCATCTAGTTTAATTCTATTCTTAATCAATTGAGCTATAACTCTCTCTGTAACTTTCATGACCTGGTCCAGCAATTTGATACCACTGTAGTTGTTTCTTTGTAAGGTATCACCTTTACCCTTGTAGCAGCTAACTATAATACTACTATACCAGTCCTGAATAACTATAAGAGTGACTAGGCTGTATCTTACACTGTCAGATATTTCAATTATCGTGGTGGTGATTCTGGATGGTCCAGGGGCTTTCCCTGTCTTAATATCCTTATCTATTATACTGGTGTCAACTCTGATGGATGATCTCTCAGTTAGTTCTATATTTGAAAGACTTTTTTTGTCCCATCCATTTTCCACATTTAGTAACCTTTCATAGTAAAACTTCCATGCATCTTTCTTCTCTGAGTCACTAATTGCAAGCATACCATTATCCATTTGCACACATTTCTCACACACCACATCTCTATTCTCTCTGATACACTATAGAACATTTGAAAATCTCTTACCTTCTGCCATGTAGCCCTTCCACTGTTTTTCCAGTCTTTCCAGGCCTGTCTCTGCTTTTATAGCACTGTCCACAACCACGTTCCACTACCATGTCACTCTCGGCTTAGCTGGGACTTTGCACCAGCTACAAATTTAAGGTATTTACAATAAGTAAAATAAACATATTGTTTTGATATGAGTGAAAGGTAAAGTCAACCTCAGTGGAATTTGAACTCAGAATGTGATGACAGACGAAATGCTGCTAAGTATTTTACCAGGCAAGCTAACAATTCTGACAGCTCGCCACCTTAAATATGACATAACATATACACAACTGAACTAAATTGAAAAAAAAAAAATTTCTTAGTTGTAACTATCCTGTGAATATAATGGTATTTGTTAGTTGTAAATGAAATAGTAAACAAGAGCACTCAGCGAGCGCAAACCTCTGCCAAGGCAACACCAATGTCCTCTCAATGATTAGCCAGAGATGATTTTTAAAATGAGAATATTTGAAATAAATTTAACTGCTCTCACAAACGAGAATTCTTAAAATGAATCCAACCATTCTCAAAAATTAAGTAAAAAACAGGAAAAATAATCCAGAATCCTTGTCCAGTACCAGATCAATCCCCAAATCTAATCAGTTCGTGCCAGTCATGAGGCCAAACATCCCTGAAAGTTTCATCTGAATCCATCCAGCGATTCTTGAGATATCTTGTCCATGGTCAAACAAACAAATATGACTGTAAACAATACCTCCGCCTTCACTAAGGTAAATATATTAATAATACAAATAGAAAAAAAAAAAAAATAAAAGAAGATTGATATAGAAACGTAATACTTAATGGGGTAGGCAAAATTCAGAAATTTCTGCATACTTATCCGCAGGCATATAACATGCGGGTTGGTTTTTATTTGTAAATGTATCCAAAGATTGGGTAATTGTTCAGTTTACATTTGTGAAAAAGGTAAAGGGACATAACTAAATACACCAAAGTAAGTTGTCTGATACTTTAATCACTCCTGTCACCCCTTGCCGTCTTTATCTGTTATTTACAACTAATTTCTAGCTTTGCTTTGGAGAAAATGATTATTTACTCTTATAAAACTATGTATTTTGTATCTCTCACACATGAATCTGTATTTCTGACTGGTTAATCTAGCTATCATTTCTTATTGCTTTTGGATCTTTTCTGTTTGACTGCCAGTGTCAATTTTCAGTTTGAATTGATTTCATATTCAGTGTAATAATACACTTTTATAAGCTAATTAATGATGTGAAAGTAATTTTCGCTATAAATCAACAAATAAAGAGTTATTAGCGATTAAAGTTTGAACATTTTGGTAATTTTAGCCAATTGTAAGCCACAGATACATTCATGGCTGTTTTGATAGT
>NC_069000.1:24930467-24931596 GCF_001194135.2 Octopus bimaculoides
TATATATGTACGTATGGAGGAGGAAATGAGGTCGTGAATGGTAGGAGATCCAATCTCTTAGTAGTTTGACACGGGGCTGAAGGGCAGAGGACGATAGAAGGAGGTATCTTGAAGCTGGCAGAGCGCTTCAGCCTTATAGAGATCTGCATGCTATATCACTACAGCTCGAACTTTGTCACGATGATATCTTTGACGATGATATCTTGACGGCATCGGAGACATTGAAGTGCCGAGAGTTCGGCTGGGGAGATGTTGAAGTGTCGGGGACGCCTGCGAAAGTTCAACTGGCCCACAACACATTGGCGGACTCTTGCAAAACAATCAATAGCCTGAAACTGGCCAGAAGCTGGCGTCCTCATAGATAGTCGGCGGTCCAGGTCACTGAAGCAGTCTTCTTTAGATGCAGGTGGAGTGTGCCTGACACGGCACACGAAGTGTTGGATATCATCACGGGTTAGGGTCAAGTTACTGGACGGAGCGAGAGGTATGAAACAAAGACCCCTACTAAGGAGAGAACGCTCCGCTTCAGAGAGAGATCAGGAGTGATGATAGCAACAGAGTGAAATGGGGGTGGAGAGGGTAAGTTTGGTAGGGGTGGAGGTAGTGGAAGACTGGCAGGAGAGAGAGAAGGAAGTGGTATGGGTGAGGGTAGGGGTAGGTAGGCGAGGATAAAGGACGAGTAGTCGAGGAGGTGTAGTGGCGTCGGATGGGATACGATAAAGGAATGAAGGATGAGAGGGGAGAGGGTCAGAGAAGGGGAGGGGTGGGCATAATGGCGTCGGGTGGAACAGGACGAAGGATGAGTGAAGTTTGTATTGTTTAGTACGAGCAAGAAAGTCGTGGAGAAGGCGGCTTAGATGGAGAATGAAGGATGAGATGGAGTGGGCGACGAAGGGGGTGTAACAGAAGAAAATAGAGTAAGCAAGAGGGAGAAGACGGTCAAGCGTGTATATTTTGGAGAGATTAGAACGGATGGTGGTATGCATGAGGCAGCAGGAAGTAGAGTGGAGGATGGGTAAGATGGTGGAAGCAGAATGGAAAGTTGGATGGAAATGAAGGTGGAAACCTTTGAGAATGAGATTGTGATGAAGGCAGTGACTGAGAAAGGAAATGTGACTGGAGAAACGTT
>NC_069000.1:24932084-24938391 GCF_001194135.2 Octopus bimaculoides
AAATTTGATTTGATATTACTTATTGGGCCTCGTGATGGTGGTAATATTGTTGATGTTGGAGCATATGTTACATCGTCGGTGAGAACATATAAAGGTTCCTGGTTGTGCGTAGCTGGGAGCTGTGAAGCTTCTAACAAGGAGATTTCTAAGACTCTTAAGAGTCTTAGAAATCTCCTAAGAGGTGGTGTGGAAAAGATAGGGGCGGTTGTTGGGTCAGAAAGAAGAATGCGAAAGTTGTGTGTGAGTTTGTGCTTCAGAGGGAGGATAGACGGGTGGTAGATGAGAGAGAGTGGGAAACGGTCGGTGGAAGTACATGAAGATGGTAGGAGAGCTGTGGTGTGGTTGATGGTTCGGGCTCGGTAGAGTACCGAGTCGACAACTGATGGAGGATACCCTCGATTTAGAAAAAAAACTGTCGCATCGTTTTGCAATGAGATTCGAAATCCGAATGAATGCTGCTAAGTCGTCGAAGGCGAGGAAATTGAGAGAAAGGTATAGCAGATTTTATATGTTTGGGATGAGAGATGAGTAGTGGAGGTAGGAGTGGGAGTTAGTAGGTTTATAGTAGACAGAGGTGGAGAGGTGGGTATTGTGTATTTTGACGGAGATATCAAGAAAGCAAACAGAAGTATTATATATGGTGTGGGTGAATTCCAAGGAGGCTGGGTGAAAGGTGATAACAAAAGAAATAAAATCGTTGATCCGTTGTCTGTTAAGGCTTGTGGCGTCAATGCAGTCGTCAATATAACAGCCACAAAGTTCTGGGTTGTATCCAGGAAAGTGAGCAAAGTTTTGCCCCTCTACATAACTTACAAAGAGGTTGGCATAATTGGAGCCCATCCTGATGCCCATAGCAACACCACTGACTGCTTATAGAATTCACTAGAGAAGGAAAGCAATTGACTGTTAAGAAGAGCTCAGCTAGGCGGAGGTGTGTGTTAGTGTTGGGTTCAGGTACAGAACGACGGTCTAAGAAGTCTTTAAGTGCTAGGAGACCGTCATTGTGAGGGATGACTGTGTACAAAGATTTAATGTCCATGGTGAAAAGGAGTTTGGATTCACCAGGTGGAAAAGAGAATGCGTTGAAGAGGTGTATTGCATGGTTAGTGTTTTCTATATGTGAAAGTAGAGCAGTGACGAGAGGGGACAACAGTTTGTCAAGGCAGGACGATAAATGTTCTGTGGGGCAATTGCAAGCAAAGACAATAGAGCGGCCGGGATTATCTTGTTTATGTATTTTAGGGACGAAATAAGTAGTGGAAGTTCGGGGTGTGGTGACAATGAGGTTGGTGGCAGTGAACCAGAAGAGATCAGCTGATGTACAGTGGTCGAAACATTTCTGGTAATGGTTGTTAAGATCATTTGGTATTTTCATGTAGTATCTGGGGTCGTTGACTTGGCGGAGTGCTTATTTTCTGTGAAAGTCGGTTCGCCAAACAACGGCGCCCCCTTTGTCGGCTGGCTTGATAACAATGACCTTGCGTTGGCGGAGCTCCGAGAGGGCACCCAGTTCCGATGGGGGAAGGTTCGAAATCCTTGGTTTTCTATCGAAATTGATGGTGTTGAGGTCAAAACGGCATTTATTAATGATGTATCTACCGAACGGTGTAATCCTGGGTTTCGTCTCCAGTTGAAGAAACGCTTTTTGAGTGTAGTAAAGTCGTCCTTAGTCAGAGAAACTGGGCTTCTGTTGTAGAAAAATGCCATGGGTTGGATCCGACGGAGGAAACTTTCTGTATCGGCGCGTGCGTCAAATTCACTGGGTGTGTTTTTGAGAGGAATGAAATTAAGACTTATGCTATGTAAAGCTCGTTCGGCATGAGTGAGAGGTAAATCGTTCGGGATGGTATAGACAGTGGAGGTGTTGAGCGAAGCAGGAAAAGTGGGACGGTGGTGGGGGGGATAAGTGAGTGAATTTTGCGTGTGTTTTGTGCAACAAGGAAGTCGTACAGTTCGCTACTGAGGTGGCGTGTCTGAAGGAGTATGACCTGAACACGTGTGGTCGAGCAAAGAGCGGTGAGAAGAGAACGGCAGTGGGTGATTTCCCATGTGATGTGGTTGCGCTGGGCGTATAGAGTGCGGATGGTGGCTCTTATAAGTTGTTTGGAAGTACAAGTGAGATTGTTGGTGATGTTCAGAAGATATTGAGTAGAATTGTGCTGTCCGAAGGAACGATGGAAATTCAGTTTGAAGCCGCTTGGTATGACGTTAAGGCGCAGACAGCGTCCAATAAAGTTCAAATGGTTACAATAGCGAGTTTTCTTGAAAATGAAATTGAAATATCTAGAAGCGATATGGTAGCAGTCAGCAGAAAGGGAAAAAGAAAGAAGAAAAGTCTTAAAACTGTGGTACAAATGTGAGTTGAGACGTTTAAGTGTAAGCATAGTGAGAAAGGTAGTTCGCAGAATTTGTTGGTTGAGTATAATAACCAGGCAATAATCTGATAGCTCTGCGTCGGCAAGAATTGAAAAAATATGGAAAAAGTGAAAGGGTTAGAGTGAACTAGCCGTGATGTAAGGGTGATGGGATGATGAAACCTTTGTCTCATCAAGAGTGTGTGGCATTCTGGTTCACTGCTAACGTGGAAAGTGCTGTCGAAGATGGTGTTTTCGGCTCTCCTAACTGACAGTGTCTCTTGTACATTTTCTGCGTAACATGTTACTTCACGATCATCACCGCCTGAAACATTTTGTTGCTGTCGCAGCTGTTGCTGTTGTTGTTGTTGTTGCTGTTGTTGTTGTTGTTGCTGTTGTTGTTGTTGTTGCTGTTGTTGTTGTTGTTGCTGTTGTTGTTGTTGTTGCTGTTGTTCTTGGTGGTAGTGGTGGTGGTGTTGATGTTGCTGTTGTTGTCGTAGCACTGCATTCTGTTTTTTTTTTCCTCTTGAAATTGTTGATGCTGTAATGCAGGTGAAAAAATCTAATCTCTGCGGAGTCTGGCTGTCAAAGCCTTGAGCCATGACTTGCTGCATGTCCATGCTGTGATATACCAGTTAGTGACATGTTTGATAGCAAGAAGTGATCACTCAAAAAATCATGCACCAAATTGAAACCAGCAGGTGGTGACAAAGGTTAAATGTTTGGATCCAGGTCATTGAGGGAAACCAAATGGCGCTTGTCCTAATCATAGAACTGGAGGACCAGTTTGTAGCCATTGACCAGCATAGTGATGAGGGGCATTTTTGTCAGGACAACTACCTGTAAATATAAGATTGGAACTTAAATCTGTCCTGATGTCTTGAACTTCGTTGGTGCTGTTTGGTTTTATTGCTGTGGCGCTAACTAACCCATTTTTGTTGCCTTAACAGGTGTTTTTCAGTCACTTCAAATTTAGTTTCATGTTCCGAACAACGATTGAAAATTCAATCATTTGCAGTTGGTTTCTGTGATTGTAATTTATTTTGGATTACTGTGGGATAATTCCCGTGTTTGAGTGGCTATAGCAATTCCAGCTGTGCACAGATTATGCTCTTCCAGTTTGGTAACTGTGGCATCCATAACTGAAGCGGGAAGACGGGTATCAAGTGATGCTGGACCTGACGATGACGCTGAATTTGACTTCACCCTTTATAACATCACAAGTACTTTCTTTTCTAAGAGTTAAGTTACTGCTATTTGTACGTGCGCGCGTGCGTATGCGTATATGTGTTGTATTTGTGTGTATGTCTGTATATATATATATATATATATATATATACATACATACACACACGCCCCCCCGCACGCCCCCAGAAAAGCACCACCGGGTACAACATAAAGTGGAAGATCCTAGAGAAATGTAAACCGTACTTCAGTAGCAGCAGGAAGTGTAGATTATGCCTGGTTGAGAAAAAAACGATTTTAAAGAGCACTCAGCATTCAAGCATTTGCCTGAATATCAGAAGTGAAGTTTTAATCCTTGCCTACATGAAAGGAAGTACATCCTATCATACCTGCGTGTCCCGTCATGACTATAATCACCAGTCCCCCAACTTCGGCCTTCCACCAATACCGTGGAGTCCGACAATGACTTTGACCAGAGCATACACTAACGCACCCACAAACAAACATGCATGCCCCAACATGGCGGACACCTACCCAATAGACTGTTTTCCACCCCACCAATATAAACTCCCAGGCCCTAAGAACTTAACTAATACTTAAAAGAAAAAGAAAAACACATTAACGAATACATGTGTATGCCCATACCCTCTGCAAAGGTTCTCATCACGTACAAGGATGCAAATCTGAGAGATATTGTGAGTGCATAATAGGTTTAATTGCTGAAGAAATATTGGAATAAGATATTTTACGCCTATTTTTCTTGTCGATGTCTTCTTTTGTCTTGACCATACAAAAATAACAGTCACTTGTGTGGTCCCTGAGCTCTCGTCAAATCATAGGAACTCCAAGCAGCAGGTCTTTTCGTTTTCCTTTGTCCAGCCATGAAACATTTCCTCACGGTTAAGACACAACATGAGGGGCCCGTTTTTGGTCTTGGTCGCCTAGGAGAATTCCAAAATACGCTGCCCGTCTCACAAACACTGTAATACTGCGCCTTTGACGAATGAGTGTGAAGGAGCCACAGGTATATCAGAAGCCATTAGGATTATTCACACACAACTATGTCTACTTGAAGAAACCATGATCAGATCTGAAACCCCACCCCACAATTGTCCTTTCTTTGTATATATGTATCTCAATATATCAAATTTAACGACAAATGTATGAAAAGTTAATCTTCAAATTGCAAGAAAACTAGAGCATCGATATCAAAATCAATTACAGATTTCAAATAAGTACAAAAAACAGTTAAACTCAGTAAAAACAATCTCATGCAACAGAAAATTTTAAAAAATTGTTGGCCAGTGTAACCAATGGCATTTCAACAATGGTATTCCCATCTCTTTGTTTTTCAGACGTAAGTATATTCCAGACCACATTATCTAATGTGTCTTTAAAGAGGTAGAGTGCATGTTGGGGGGAGGAAAGGGGAAGCAGTTAAGGGGGATTTGGTTGCCATTTCTAGCAGAGTGGCCAACCATTTAGAAACTTTCTCATAAACTCATGTTTGACATTTTAGTGGGAGCTTTAGTTGTGGGAATAAATAACTTTTGTCTGTCTTTTATGCCCCACTCTAAGTTAATGGGAAATATGTCTTCACCGGTTTGATGTCGAAATTTCCAGTGACATTCAGCAAAATTACGGAATGTATGTATGTATGTATGTATGAATGTGTGTGTATATGCGCGTGTGTGTGTATGTATGTATGTATGTATATGTACGTATTTATATATGCATCTATGTATGTACAGTACGTGAATTCACACACACACACAAACAGATGAACAAATTTTGATACGAGAGGATGGATTGAACAAACTTTATTACAAATCGCTACAATTTTTTCACAATTTTATCAGATGTTAATTGCTGAATGCTACTTAAATTATACGCAGCGTTGTGTTACCGTTCCATCTCAAAGAAAACCAGTTGTAGTGGAATGGTAGTAGATACAAGAGACGGGTAATTGTTAAAGGTTGTCCTTTTATGACATTCATATCTATAAATGTTCTTTTTTACTTTCCTAAAACTCCAAACAAGTCTGTGGTCAAAGATCGAACGAATATGCGGTTTCTTTATTCAATATTTTAAAACTTACCCTAATTTGCCTTTGTTGTCTTTTCTCATTTGTATCTCTGTATTTCCTTATTCCTCTTTGTCAGAGGAATTCTAAAAACAGTATTTGGTGTGGGTAAAAAAAGGAAGAAAAAAACTAAAGATGATACAGCAGTGCTTTGATCCTGGTTACCCGAGGGTACGCATGAATACAGCTGTTATTGAATTATTTTACTTCAATATTGCGTACACTCTACGTAACATTCAGCAATTAACAGCTGATAATGATGCTTGAAACAATTGTAGTGTTGTGTTACAAAGCCTTTTTGATCCATATTCTCGTACTAAAATTTGTTTGATTATACTCTACGGACAGTTAAGGAATTTAATTTGGATATTCAGTAACAGGAGAAGACCTGCAGTATGATAACGCTTGATAACCGATACCCGGGGAGGAGCTTTGGAAAGCACACTATAAAGTTATTACCCAGGTTATATTGAAATATATATACATAGGTGCAGGAGTAGCTGTGTGATAAGAAGCATGTTTCCCAACCACATTGTTCCGGGTTCAGTCCGACTGCGTGGCACCTTGGGCAAGAGTCTTCTACTAAAGCCTCGGGCCAACCAAAGCCTTGTCAATAGAAAGAAGCCCGTCGTATATAAATATATATATATATATGTGTATATATATATAAATGTGTGTGTATATA
>NC_069000.1:24938899-24940985 GCF_001194135.2 Octopus bimaculoides
ATATATATATATATATATATGCATGTATGTATGTATTTGTGTGTTTGCGTTTGTCCCCCACCATCGATTAACAACCTTAGGAATACCGTAGAATTAGTCATATAATCGCATCCCTCGTCGGTGAGCGCTTCTCTGCATAGTTTTTAAATTTCTCATTATTTTCTGCTGACTGTAGTGTTGGACATTTTCATAGCATGTTGTGTTTTCTAATATGGATAGTATTAAAGTTATATAGTATACAGTGTCCATTAAGACAACTGCACTCACTTCATCAACCATTCAAAGGTGCTTAAAATTCTTTAAGTCTCTCTATACTTTCGTGCCAAAGAATGGAACAGCCATCTTGATATCTTTTCCAGTGATTTTCTATATTTAGGGAGAATGTGTTTCTGTATTTTTCTAGTACCTTACAATAAAGATTGATTTCTAGGTACCTTATGGCTAGGTTATCAAAGGAGGGAGATATTCGCGTGCCCATCGTAGTTCTGTCGATAGAAGTTGTCATTAAATACAAAAAAGTTATTCTCCAAGATGAATTTTAGCCCTTTTATGACCTCAAATTAAGACCCATAATAGCAGGTCCCGCATGCGTAACACACCACCTCAGTAACTTTTTAGGTATCCTCTTAGAACCGTTCCTTAAGCATATCAAAAGTTGCATAAAGGACGACCTAGATATGCTTAATCACCCCCCTAAAGCAATAAACAAAAACACCCTACGAGTATCCTTCGATGTAGTCAACCTCTATTCCAATATCCCCCACAGCCTAGGAATAGAGGCAATCCAATTCTGGCAAGAGAATTACTCCAATGAACTCCCGCACCGCATCAAAAAGGAATTCGTAATAGAAGGGCTAAAATTCATCTTGTAGAATAATTTCTTCGTATTTAATAACAACTTCTATCAACAGTAATCGGGGACTGCGATGGACACGCAAATGGCCCCCTCCTTTGCTAACCTAGTCACGAGGTACCTAGAAATCAATCTTTATCATAAGATACTAGAAAAATACGGAAACCCATTCTCTCTGTACAAAGAATATAACTGGAAAAGATATCTAGATGACTGTTTCATTCTTTGGCATGAAAGTATAGAGAGACTTAAAGAATTTCAAACACGTCTGAATGGAATTGACATAAACATTCAATTTACAATGAAATATAGCTACCAACAACTTCCATTCCTCGACAACCTCATTAAGAAAACTAATTACAAAATAGAAACAGACATATACTATAAGCCTACGGACTCCAAGCAATATCTACCGTTCAACTCATGCCATCTCAGACACATCAGAATGAATTTTCCTTACAACCTGGCAAAAAGGATTTGTACTATAGTATCTGATACAAGCACTAGGGACACACGACTACATGAGCTAAAGGATACACTAATCAGCAGGAACTACCCACCATCACTAATTGACATAGACTTTCAACGTGCCCTATAACTCAACATCCACGAACTCAGACACCCCAGACTAAAGAGGGATTTACAACCAAAAGCCCTGCCATACATATCCACACACAACCCCCTAAACAATGAGGCCTTTGACACCATTCTCCAGGTCATCACTTTACTAAAACGGGACCATAGATTGGATTAAATTCTCCAAACGCACACCATCATAAAGAGCAAAAGACAGCCCAAGTCAATGAAAAGTCTTCTAACACAGGCCTAAGTACACCCGTCAACAACATCGAAACCAACAATAAAAAAAATACGGAAGACCTAACTGTGGTATATGTGTCAACCTAATTGAAATTGCGGAGTTCTCCTTCAAACAGGGTCAACGTTTCACAGTGAAAAACAACTTCACATGTGCTTCGGAAAACCTAATATATGTATTAACTTGCTCAGGGTGTTGAGAACAATATACTGGTCAAACTAAAAACAGTCTACGCCAGAGGATGACGGTACATAGATCCAAGATTGAAATACGGGAATACAGTAAAATAGGATTAAGCGAGCACATCTATATTTGCGTCAATGACGAACAACCCAACTTTAGAATTTTTCCCCTCTATAAATTCAGGGACAATGCAAGCTATAACCAGCGCAAAGAAGCATATTTTATCGCGAAAT
>NC_069000.1:24941544-24942050 GCF_001194135.2 Octopus bimaculoides
TCTTCTTCTTCTTCTTCTTCTACTTCTTCTTCTGCTGCTGCTGCTGCTGCTGCTGCTGCTGCTTAAACCATCAATCCTTTGTATTCATAAAACTATTCCTTCAAATTTACTACTACCTACCTACCTACCTACCTACCAAGCATTCACTAAAGAAGAGGGACAGACAAACAGACTATTTGAAGATTGTGGAAATATTTACAAAACATTTCATTTAAATTTTTGCCTCCAATTTAATAGTTTTTCTTATTTCAATCTTAGTTGAAGAAGTCTAAAAGACGGAAACCAGTATTAAAATGTACTTCATGATAAAATTATTTTAGCATTTTCTACCTTGTCTGATTTTCCTTATCAACTCGTGCGTAACTTTTTTACCTTCTAAATGGATATGTAGGTAAATAGACAGATAAGTAGATAGATAGGTACATATGTAATACGGACAGGCAAGCACACACACATATACGCATACACACATACATGCACAAAAGAAGACTGAAACATATGACCAT
>NC_069000.1:24942060-24948107 GCF_001194135.2 Octopus bimaculoides
ATTTTGATACTTTGATAGGATCCGGCCCAGTATTGGCCCAGGCCATGTCTGACTTAATAGCACCACATGACGAAGTCATTCAAATCAGGAATCGGACAACATGGCCCACTACGGATACATATTCGAGTGCAGTAGGTTTATCTGGAAGTTCTTGAAGGAATTTGTCCAAAGACGTCTTGAACTTTATGGGATCTGTTTCTACTTTAATGTGTTTTGGTTTAATGCTGAAGAAAGCGAGGTCAATTTAGGTGAAATAATTGTGCCTTATTGTTGTGAGATGCGAGTGTGATTTATGTTGTGGGCGGATAGCACGGGGCCTCTTGGGTGCATCTTAAAGGTGATGCCAACATCGTTTGGGTAATGCTGATGGAATATATTCCACATCATGCAGATGATGTAGCGCTCACAGCGGCGTTGGAGAGAATAAAGCTTGAGCTTTTCTAATCGGCCCCATTAGTCAAGGCCTGTCATGACATCTATCTTTTTTGTAATTGACCCTTGAGGTGCTTCAACTTTCATGATACTACAGTATTCAAAATGGGGTGGGGTAGAAGTGGAGAAGAGAAGGATAATGGTGTGGATATCTCTCGACTGGAAAGTTATGAGAATCCAGGAACACATTTTGCGGGCCATGTCAACTTTCTTGTTTATATGAGCGGCCCAGCTTATGTTGTTGTTCACAATTACTCCCAAGTCTCCGATGTTGTTGGATGCCATGTGACTTTCATCTAATGAAGGGAATATGGGAGTTTCAAGGTATCCTCTTTTCCGAAGCAGATTAACTCAAATTTGTCCTCATTCAGCTGCATATTATTCTTTTTCGTCAATTGGATGACAGCCAGTATATCTGACTGATGGCATGTCCAGTCACCCACTTCATTGATGACCTTTTGGATCTTGGAATCATCTGCAAAGGTTCTTATGCTGTATCTCTTATCTTTGTATCTCTTTTGTCAGGTTCAGCATGGCTATATATAGGCGCAGAAGTGGCTGTGTGGTAAATAACTTGCTTACCAACCACATGATTCCAGGTTCAGTCCTGCTGCATGGAACCTTGGGCAAGTTTCTTCTACTATAGCCTCGGGCCGACCAAAGACTCGTGAGTGGATTTGGAAGACGGAAACTGAAAGAAGCCCGTCGTATATGTATATATATATATATATATATATATATATATATGTATATGTATATGTATATGTTTGTGTGTCTGTGCTTGTTTCCCCCAACATCGCTTGACAACCGATATTGGTGTGTTTACGTACCCGTAACTTACCAGTTCGGTAATAGACATCGATAGAATAAGTACTAGGCTTAGAAAGAATAAGTACTGGGGTCGATTTGTTCAACTAAAGGCGGCGATGAGTCCTGTTTCCAGATATAGGGTCTTCCAGCAGCCACCCTTTTGACCTAAGGCAACACTACCTCCTCCAGGCACTTGATGTAGGGCTCCGTGTTGAGTCTGAGGCCGTGTTGGAAGATGGAGATATAACGTTGCCGTCACTAGTGATCACTCCAAACACCATGATGTTGACTGGATGTTTGATTTTTATCATTCTCGGTACATGTATTGTCCTCAGATTGACACTCACACATTCTGAAATGTTCGTATTGGAGCTTCTGGTGTGAATGTCAAGAAGTACAGCATATCTTTTCCAAATTTCTGGCAGAGTGAATTGCGTCATGCTGCTGGTTTTCTCAAAGACAGTGCCCAACTGACCCTACTATACAGTGTAGTCGACAAAATCTAAAACAATGTGCATGCGCGAGATTAAAAATATAATATGGCGACAATTTACCCATCACAGTTTGTATATACAGAGGGAATTCACCGACTAACTAACACATAACCAGATTTGAAGAAGAATTATATAATATGGTTAAGAACGTGAAGTTCAGGAAGTACCCTAGAAGGTGTAATATACATCAGCATGAACAATTCCGATTTGTCCCGACGCTTTGATGGTAGATTATAGAGTAGATTAAATAAAGAGAACGCATTTGATATAGCAATGGGCTCATACGATTCTGCTCAGATCACTGACCTAGTCAGAATATATAACCTTTCATTAATCCAGTCTTCCTTTCTGGAAGTAACAGGGGGTCTATATAAGGATGAAGCCCTATTTTTTTCTGGACAGAAGTAGCAAAGTACAATTAGAAAGGTATAGGAAAAATTTCTTTAAACCTTTTAAAAAATTAGAACTAAACATTACTATGGGTAAAGATTATCGTAGAGTGAATTTTCTTGACGCTACCTTCTGTCTTGGTACTGGATTATTTGAACCATTTCATAAGCCAAATGATCATACTAAGTGCATTAACGTAGCATCCAACCATCCACCCTCGATTACATGGAGATTAGCTAAGAATATTTCTACAAAAATTTCTAGATTATATGTTAATAAACGCACACACACACACATTCACACACACACACACACACACACACACACACGCACACACACATAAATAAAATATATACGTACATATATACAGATGCACACCCATCCACATACATACACACTCACATACACACATATACCGATCAACAAACACATTCACACCCATACATAGATGCACATATATTTATCTACTCATATTCATGTGCATATTTATATCGTTGGACATAAATATATCATAAATACACACATCCTTATACAGACGTAAAGAAGAGAAAGGATGGGTTTAGTGTGTGTCTGTGTGCGTGAGTGGGTCAGTGGTTGTGGGTGTACATCTGTATATATGTACGTATGCTTTATATACGTATTTTAATGTATTTTAATGTATATTTATATATATCTATATTTTATAAATATTTTTAAAAGTATTCAGATGTGTGGATATGTATTAATATATGTAAACTCATTTTAAGTCGAATTTATAAATGTATGAGTATGATTGCCTAATTTGAGTTTATATCTTAATTCGTATCTTTAGTCTCGGGTTCAGCAGTTCTATATATTTCGTAAGAAAGAACAATAATAATATTATTTTCATTGGCTCTCAGGAGCACTTCTTATAGACTGTGAAAATCAACAAACAATTTTTGGGTATATCAACCAAAAACATCCCCATATTAATGAGGGACAGATATATGGAATCTCTTCTATATAAAACTACAAAATTTATAAACCGACTTAGATGGTGAGTATTCTTACACGATAACAGAAACAAAAATAAAAATGACAACACTAAGGACAACTACAATCTTAAATCATTCAAGAACCCGCCTTCTAATCCAACTCGTAAATTTTGAGAAGGGTCTAATGAAGCTTATAAACGACTTAAAATTTTCTAAGTACACTAACTCCTTCCAGAAAACACTTTCGGAAAACATCTCTAAAATAAAATCTTCACTGAACTTACATGCATTATCTGATAAAACGGGAAATATTTACTATGTGCCGTTGGATATCTATAATGATCTAATGCTTAAGGAATTAAATACCAGCTAGAAATACGCAAGAAATACCGCATGGGACGATATTAACAACATCCATTATGATATTCTCTCAAACTTGAACCTACTGGACAAAACTCAACCATACACACCGAAAACCCCTCACTGCATCTATCTTAAAGGACCACAGACCTAATTTCCAATCTAAACCTTCTATTAGGCTAATTTGCCCAACCAAATCTGACTTGGGCAAATTTAGCAAATGCATTATCGATAGGATTATACCTCTCGTTAAAAATAAGGTCAGACTCCCTTTGTGGTCTTCCACCGGCGATATAAGATATAAGGTAAGTAGCGTATCCATTTTATTCAGTTTGATATTTCGAACTATTACGCCTCCTATTCTTTTAAACAAAGCTTTGATTTTTGCTCGCAATTTTACTAATATCCCTAGACCAGATATCGATATAAACTTGGCAGCCAGAAAGACCCTTATGAACTTTAATGAACATAACTGGGTTAGATCTGAATCTACGGACTACTTTGATATAACTATAGGGTCGTTCGATTCATCACAGGTGACGGATTTGGTGGGCCTATATCTCCTCTCTCAAATTAAAAGTAGCTTCCAAAATGTGTCCGGAGGTCTTTATAGGAATGGTGCGCTCCTTGCTACCTATGGTCTATCTAAACCGGCGGTAGAAAAGTTAAAGAAAGCCCTTAGGAAATTTTTTAAAGATTTTTTCAACCTTAATATTATTTTTGATACTAATTCTAAGCTAGTCAACTTCCTTGACGTAACATTGGACCTTAATACTGGATTACACTACACATTTCGAAAACCTAATCAATCTCTGCAATATATTAACGTTTCCGCGAACCATCCTAGATTAACTATCAATAGCATCGTTACAGCTATTTCCATTAGAATCTCAAATTTATCAGCTAATGAGGAGATTTTTAATCAACATGCTCCGGTTTACAATAATACCCTGAAACTAAGTGGTTTCAACGATCAAATTTCTTACATACCTCACACGAAACTTAAAAGAAAATTAGCAACTATATCTCCTAACTCCTCTAAAACTATTAGCGCAAACCCTGTATTCACAAACGTAGATTTAAATAAGCCATGTGGCAATCATATCATACCTAGTAGAATACAACCTAGCAACAAATATAGTAAATATAATAAGTATAAACATCCTGATTCTGAAAAGTCAAGCATGACAACAATCCAATTCTTGAAAACACGAAGTAATTTGGTTTGCCCCTCCTTTTTCTCTTAGAGTTAAGAACTTGCCTAAGTGTTTTTCAAGATCTTGAAGACTAATTTTCCAAAGCACCACAAGTATTACTCGATTTGTAATAAATCTTCGATAAAATTCTCCTGCGATGCAATGCTTAATATAGGATCTATCATAGCTTCCATAAATAGAAATAAAATAAAACGTCAATCGAATAAGGACTCCAACACTAATAACGTATCTAATGTAGGCCCTGGTAACAAGAACAAATCTAGAATAATAAATCTAAGTAAATCTAAAATTAATAATGTTAATCCAGGTCAACCTTTGGTAGTCACCGATGATGCCAACCCACCCCTCAAAAAAAAAACAATAAAACAAAAAGACAATAATAGGAATGATAGTAGAAAAAATTTAGAAAAAAACTTGTTGCAGTAAATGACTGA
Organism: Octopus bimaculoides; assembly: GCF_001194135.2. Lineage (NCBI taxonomy): Eukaryota > Metazoa > Mollusca > Cephalopoda > Octopoda > Octopodidae > Octopus > Octopus bimaculoides. The sequence goes on from NC_069000.1 coordinate 24,947,154, forward strand.
ATCATATCCACTTGCCGGTTCATGCCTTAGGAAAAATGTGGTGTATAAGTGTACAGTAAAAGTAGATAATGAAAAACTAAGGTTTATATAGGAAGCACTGCTGATTTTAAGAGATGTAGAGCCAATTTAAACTCCTTTGTTAAAGTTAAGTATAAAAAGTCAACAACTCTCGCCTCATATATACACCACCCAAGAGAGAGCAACACTGATTGTTCTTTATCCTGATCAATAATTGCGGAGCTCCTCCCCCTTATATTGCTACTTCGAATAGATGCAAGTTATGTATAAGTGAATAGTACGTTATCCTTAGATCATATAGTTTAAATACATTAAATAAATTCTCTGATGCAATTCCCTCATGTAGTCATAAATTCCATTCCACTTTTTTGAAAAATTATAGAACCCAACATATTGGATTATTTGGAAGAGTGCCTGCAACTTGAAACTCTTAGTACATTGAACATTTTATTGCGCTGTATTTTGTCAGAATTAAGTTTCTATAGGCGTAGGAGTAGCTGTGTGGTAAGTAGCTTGCTTACCAACCACATAGTTCCGGGTTTAGTCCCACTGCGTGGCATCTTGGCCAAGTGTATTCTACTATAGCCTCGGGCCGACCAAAGGCTTGTGAGTGGATTTGGTAGACGGAAACTCAAAGAAGCCCGTCGTATATATGTATATATATGTATGTGTGTGTATGTTTGTGTGTCTGTGTTTGTCCCCCCAACATCGCTTGACAACTGGTGCTGGTGTGTTTACGTCCCCGTAACCTTGCGGTTCGGCAAAAGAGACCGCTAGAATAAGTACTAGGCTTACAATGAATAAGTCCTGGGGTCGATTTGCTCGACTAAAGGCGGTGCTCCAGCATGGCCACAGTCAAATGACTGAAACAAGTAAAAGAGTAAAAATAGTAAGAGTATAGATTAATGTACTTGTCCTGCCATTCTATGCTCTCTA
>NC_069000.1:24948806-24951692 GCF_001194135.2 Octopus bimaculoides
TGAGACAGTGCACCAGGTATTGAATCCCGACTAGCATCAGTCAGTATTCAACATTATTCGCAGGGTTGGTTTAGTCAAATCTTTCATTAACGTTTCAAACAAGTCAGTGCTTTCTTTCTTGGTTTGAAAATCCATAATTTTTAGGACTATATTGGAATAAACCAATCATTAAAATTAGTCACTCGAATTCTTTCCTTCGCTCTGGGATCTTCACATCTAATATCTTCTTCACAAGCGTAGTGTCTGGTTGACTGTCATGATTGAAGATCTGTCCTATGAAGATAATTTTATTCTGCAAAAATGACGCTCTTCTTTTTATTAATAACCACATCATGGTGAGTGAGTTTCTGTAATACAATTACATGACATACCAATTGCATCTCAACGACAATTATGTGTGTGTGTTGGTGTGTGTGTCTGTGTGCGAGTGATTGTATAAGTTTGAATGTATGTGTGAGTGTATTTGTGAAATAATAAGATTTAGCATGTGCAGCCTAACATGTGAAACAAAGTAAACAGACGACGTACGCAATGCCACTCATGTAGAGCATGAAGAGGCACGCTCACAGCGAGCGCATTGAAACTGTCAGCGTCTGCTAGATTCAAAGGAGCCAGTTGGATGTGAAAGCATCGAAATCAAACATTTACTTACGGAGACAGCGATTGTATATTACCTGAGGAGATACAACTAGATCTTATTATACAGGTAAACCGTTACTTAATTTAAATTTAAATCCTGTACATATGTGGATCTATTTTGTATCGAAATATGTGTGGCGGTCATTAAACAGCTGTTGAATCGTACTCCTTCGTCCTTTTGACTCTATTTATTCTTATATATATATATATATATATATATAAATGTATATATGTATGCATGTATGTATGTATGCGTGCATGTATGTATGTATGTATGTATGTATGTATGTATACATAAATGTATGTATGCGTGTATGTATGTGTGTATGTATGTACATATGTGTGTGTATTGTATGTATACATATATGAATATGTATATATATGCGTGTATATATGTATGTACATGCTTGTGTGTGTGTGTGTATATATATATATCATATCTTGGCTATGTGATGGCTTATATACGCATACAGAAACATGCATACACATGTATCAGAAGAGTTTGAAGAGATTCACGACTAACTGTCTGTCGGGCATTATATTTCTGTGTCGGGACATTGTTGTGAAGTGTTTATCTGTGGAGAACAGTTTCTGGAGCAGTATATGTGATGTGTGTGATCTGATAAACCTTTTGTCATGTTGTTTTTATTACAGAACATCCGCACGACTTGTTGACGAAATTTACGTCCCATTGTGCAATACAATATAAAATTCATGGAATGGTTGAGATACATCATTAATTCAGCTATCGTCTTGGTCAGCTGGTATTTCGCTGCCCAAGCCAAATCTCGTGACATGCTGAAGTTCCAGAAATGAGCTAGAATTAAGCTTACTGCCAGTGGAAGTGTTGTCAACAGTAACATGAAGGAGAGAGTTAGCAGCATTAGAGTTAGTTTCCGGTTACTGTCGGTATGACAACGTCGGACCTAAAAAAGAAAGAATTAAATATATTTATAACATGTAAGATTACATGTAAGGTTTAACGTCCCTCAGGCATTTTCAGCTAATTCTAAAACAAGGAAAAAGGTACTTGAATTTTCCGAGTATTGCACCAGATTTAGGATAACACGGAGGAACCGCAACACCAAAAGTCTATGTTAAAGGTATTCTTATCTGACATAACACTAATACTGAAACGATTTCTTTTCTTCCACTAAGGGGAATCGACGGGTATATGAGAAAAAAATTCAATGAATAGGCATCAAAGAATCCGAATTGCTTAGAAAAAGCTTTTATTATCATTTTCATAGTTGACACCAAGTTTTCAACTTGACCATTAGCATCTAGATGGTATGGCGGTATATAAAAAGGTTAACACCTGTGAAAATACGTTCTTTGCAAAAATAGCTCTCAATCCATAGATCATTGTTTTAGCTAATCCGTCATAAATCCTGATAACCTTTGGCCAACAAAAAATTGATAACAAACCAGCATCAGGAATATAACTGTGATCTGTTATGTACGCTTGATCATGGGTTTACTTCAGTTGGCCAATCATGCTCAATAATTTTTGGTATGGATTTAACCTGGTAGATTTAGGGAAATTTTCCAACATAATTTTGAATATCATTACAATAGCCAGGCCATCAGGCTTCTAGTCGTAGTCTATTTTAATTGCTAGAGCTCCACTATGGACGCCATCATGTACAGCTTGTAGGAAAATTTGTATCATTGCTGGTAAAACAACGTTTCTAATTCAAACACTCTCATTATCATTAGCGTGTCTAATTGATTTATACGGCCACTCTCTACTGAGCAATTATTCCATCTATCTTGTTTCGATCAACAATCATACACGAAATTGCAGCATGCTTTGTTTTGGCTCGTAATTCTTGTTTTCACCACAGCTGTCTCTACCTAATAAAGAAATGATGTTTCCCTTGCTGTCAGCTAACTTCATGGGTTCAGTGAATTTCTTTCCAGATAGGAAATCCATATGGGGAATTGTATTCCTTTTACATATAAAATCTCATTGTCAAATGATATCTGATTGCCCACCGTGATATTCCAGCAGATGTTACTTTAGACAATTACCTCTTGAGATCGAATATGAACTCTTGATACCAACAGTCATTCTTCAAAAAACAAAAATGTAGTAATGAAAAGTGACAACCTCCTTACATACCCTGGACAATCGCCAAAGCCTTCTTTCGAGATGGACATAATGTTGAATGTAGGACTGAGTACCCCTGCTGAGACAGTGCACCAGGTATTGAATCCCGACTAGCATCAGTCAGTATTCAACAT
>NC_069000.1:24951767-24955654 GCF_001194135.2 Octopus bimaculoides
TATTCGCAGGGTTGGTTTAGTCAAATCTTTCATTAACGTTTCAAACAAGTCAGTGTGATCCTTCCTTCATGAAAACGTCGGGTGCTTTCTTTCTTGGTTTGAAAATCCATAATTTTCAGGACTATATTGGAATAAACCAATCATTAAAATTAGTCACTCGAATTCTTTCCTTCGCTCTGGGATCTTCACATCTAATATCTTCTTCACAAGCGTAGTGTCTGGTTGACTGTCATGATTGAAGATCTGTCCTATGAAGATAATTTTATTCTGCAAAAATGACGCTCTTCTTTTTATTAATAACCACATCATGGTGAGTGAGTTTCTGTAATACAAATACATGACATACCAATTGCATCTCAACGCACCCATCCCAACCATGTTTCTTATGATAACCAGCGACAATTATGCTAAATGTATCATGTTTAAGTTATATCTATAAAACAGATTCTAAAATTTCCTTTAGCTTGATCATTGACCCGTCGAAAATTTTAAAACTAGCATTAGAAGATGCTAATTTATAAGTTCTTTGTCTTATTCAGAAGTTCTTAGAGATGATAACATTACCGTCAATATCCATTTACAGCTGTACTTCAGCATTATTTAACTTAATGAAGATTAATGAGTCGGTATTGCTGTTCCCTGCGTTGAAGACATTCCTAGATTCTTGATCGCTATCTATATCAGCACCAATTTCGTGCACTTTCTTAAATGTCTTTCTTGAAGGCCAGAAGACAGAATGAAAATAATTACAAATTATGTATGTTTTCCCCAAACCATCTTTACACATGGTGGGCATAGCCGCTTGAGTATGACCTTCTTTTGACGATTTTGTGGATGTGTGATAATAACAATTCTTTTAGTGCACTATTATTTGCATTTGCAGGTAAAATTGATAATCATTTCAAGCTGCTGAATATGGCTAACACAACCTGGCAATACCATTTCCTGAAACTATGTGTTCTAATATTTTAGAGGGATGTACATAATTTAATCGGCTACATTTTGAATGAGCTCATCTGCAGCAGATTGTCGTTCTGCACCCAACTTATCATATTCACCAAAAACATGCAGTTTCTCTCAATATTTTATCATATTCATGTATTGGTTCTGATGACATCTACTTCAAAGCCAGAAAGCACACCATTTCAACGATTAACCAGCTTCTTTGGTCACGAGACTGAAGACATGATAATCTCTTATATCTGCAAAGTTCATCTCCTTCAACACTTTAGGCTACACAACCACAGAGACTCTAGGTTATGCAAATGACATACTACTCTTAACTATTAAAACGCAAATGTTAATATTAGTACATTTGGGTGCATGAAATTGTGGATTAGTATCTATAATATGAATATACATGTTCCTTCACACATATGAAGCGCCTTTAAGAAACTTTCCATGAACTGGAGCGTAGTTATACTGATCGAAGTGGCAGGCGAGAGATAGAGAGAGATAGAGAGAGAGAGAGAGAGAGAGAAAGAGAGAGAGAGAGAGAGAGAGAGAGGGGGGAGAGACAGTGAGAGATTGGAAAAAGGTGATAACGGTCTGAGAGAGGAGAAACAAGGAGTGTTCTGTAGATATAATATTACACTCATGAGAATGTAATATATTAAGAACTTTAGTAGTTTGTTGTTAATAAAGTCATACAAGTTCTTTCAAATCGATTTCCGAGATTTCGGATTTTAGTATGTTTGAATCGTACGAGCAAATAATTTTTTGATATATTTTAATACAAGAAATTTCTTTTAAATTCTTTTAATCTATATGGAAGTCAATTCTGTACCGGGATGTGACATGAAAGTTTTATTTTAAAATAACTTCATTTCCCCACCCCATACAGGTAATGTAGATAGTGGAACCGAGGGTACCTTTTCGAAAATATATTAATGAAATGAACAAGGCAAAATTGTCCGTTCCACCACAACAAACTATAATAGATATTATTGAACACAGACTTTCCAGTTGCAAAAAAGGCAAACAATGTGATTTCACTAAATTTTGATAGTAGCAGTAGCAGAAGCAGCAATGACAGCAGCATTTACAGAAATACGTATTCCATCTGGTCAAATCGATTGTAAGTATCCTTTCAAACAAGAAAACCTTTGATATAAATCATTTTATGGAAAGAACAATTGTATGGAAACATTATGTAATGTAAACGAGTGCTTCTCTGTCATAATTCATTACCCAAGCACAAAAAGCAACAAAAAATAATAACACACCCGTGCTTTGCCAAGGTCGTGGATGTTTCTTTAAATTCTACAAGAAGCACTTGAAGTCAGCCCTCCAACAAATATGAAGCAAAAATCTCCCATATCGTGAGAGTGAAAGGATATAGCACAATGTGTGTCATCCGCAAAATTAAGAATAGGACAAAATCACAAACCCAGAGAATATGAGACAAACCTACCCATAGATTGACTCCATAATATTTAGGAAGAAAAAACCTCAAGATGACCATCCAGGACATTCATGACGGCATCGATCTCTAGCTCGTGGTCACTTTCTGGAGCAATATGGCCACGTTCAAATCATTAGTGCCTTCAAAATCAGGTAGGAGTCCCCACAAACATGCAAGCCTGCATAATCACGGGAGAACAGTTTATCATTTGCAGCGTAGCATTTGATATTGTTCATAAACAAAAGATAGTTGATGCCTAAACTGTAGCTTTTGTTTCCGAGTCCAGTTTTGTTTAACATATTGATTAAAGATGTAATGAGGGTAAAGAGGAGGAATCCTTCGAATATCCCTCTTCTGAGTTCTTACAATTTTCAATGATACATTTAATGCAGCAGCATTAATAGTGGTGTTAGTTTACTCATGGCTAATGTTTCAGAGACCTACGTTTGGAAGAAAGTTAAAAAATCTTCTGGTAGGAAGTATATTCTATACTTAGATCCTTATTGCTCCTTCTACAGTTTCAGTTATGGTTATTGTTGATCTGATCAGTTTTTGTTGTTTACTTTCCCGGAGATAGCTTATTTAATGCGAGATATGTATCTCCTATGCGACATCGCAGATAAAACCTTGTAAACTGTAGAAAGACAGGTTATTATTATTTCTCTTTATCATAGGTTTTGTAGGAGTTCCTGGAGTCTTGCGTGCGTAGCGGGCTTGCTACCTGCAGCCTACGGTACCATGCTATCCGTTCTTTTCAACTATCTAATACTTTCCTGATTATTCTGGCTGTGCCAAGGAGGCAAACCTTTTGTAACAGTCCTGCAGGGCACTCTATTCCAATTTCCTTTATATTCCCCTTGATGCCTTTTGATACTGTTCCCAAAGACCCAACAATAATTGGCACTATCTTCACCTTCTTTACTTCCCATAGCCACAACTTGTAGTGGTTTTGGGTAAGTCTAGGGCATTCGTTAGCAGTAAGGGCAATGGTTTCATCCACTCTATTGCAGATGCAGCACAGCGAAGACACCTGCTCATTCTTAAGGTTGACCCTCCAGTTCGTGGTCAAAGCTTGGTCCTGCGCTGCCAGTACAGTGTTCTCGGTCTCTCTTTTTAAGGTTCCTTTCATCAGCCAATCCCATCTATTTTTTCCAGCAAATTCTCTTGTCGCTACATGGAATTGATTGTGTAGTCCCTTCTTGCGCAATTCTTCTTCATGTCCTTTTTGTACTTCTTTCTTTGTTTTCCTTTTTTTTCTCTGCTCTCAATACTCCCTCGTTACTGACTGTCACTAGCAAGATTTCCTTACTTTGGGCTAGATATCTCATTAAACTTCCGAGTTCGATACGCACGTAGTCACTGAATACTTATTGTCTTTGCCATAGAGTTTTTAAAGTCATTCATATGACATAGATTACTTATTTTTCTTGTCGCCAATTTTTTATTGGTATACCTTGTTCTGTTAAGTTCACTTGTAAAAAAT
>NC_069000.1:24956276-24967205 GCF_001194135.2 Octopus bimaculoides
TAGATTCCACATTCGAGTTACCTCTATTTCCAGGTCTTTGTATTTTGAAAGTTTTTCCATTTTTTTTAGGGAAACGTTGTCATCTGCTGGTATTGATACATCAATTATAAAACATTTTTTTTCTTCATGATCTTTGACAACTATATCTGGTCTATTTGCCTTAATTTCTCTATCTGTGTGTATTGGCATATCCCAGAGTATGGTTGCTTTCTCGTTTTCTGTGACCTTTTCTGGCGTGTGCCTATACCATCTTTTTTCTGTTGTTATTCGATAGTGTTGGCATAGCTTCCAGTGTATGTAGGTCCAAGCTCTGTCGTCTCTGTGAATATATTCCTTCTTATCGAGGACTGGGCAGCCAGAGATAATATGGTTTATTTTTCTTGTCCATCGCCGCATATTCTGCAGTTATTTGTTATATTTCTTTTCATTATATGGTTTTGGTAATTTCTGGTGAGGAGGCTTTGGTCTTGTGCAGCAATTAAAAATCCTTCAGTCTTTGCTTTGAGTTCTGAGCTTCTCAACCATTGCCGGGATTTTCCTCTGTCTATTTTTTTTGCATTTAGTTTAGCCCAGTATTTGCCATGAAGGAGCAAATTGGAGTCAATTTTTCTATCTGTTTGTACTGGGAAGTTCCAAAAGATGGTGACACCCTCGCTATTTACTACATCTTCTGGATGGTACCTGTACCACTTATCATAGGATTTTATTTTGTAGTATTTACAAGCATTCCAGTGGATGTACTGCCCTAGTCTGTCATGTCTTATGAGGACTGGGCAGCCAGAAACAACATGATCATGTCTCTGTGAATTTTCCGCAAATTCTGCACAAGGGGTCAGATCCATCTTTAAGGACCTTTGCATGGTTATAAAAAAAAGATAAGAAGAAACAAAAAAAAAAATCTTTGTTATCAATATACAAAGTAAGAAAAATAGAGGAAAACTAAAAATGAAATAAAAAAATTAAGAGCAAATAAAACACACGAATAGGGTTTTCTGAAGTCAGTAACTGAACATAATCCGCAGTTCTTGAAACATTTGTCACTATTTACGGCAGTGTTTGCTAATGTGTGAAGTTTGATTGTATTTCTTAATCACATTGTCTGATAATAGAAAGGAAAAATAGCAGCCGAAAGAGGATGGCCAAACTGGCCTATAAAAAGGTAGGAAGAAAACTATACAAATTTTGTGATTACATATCCACCTTCCCATATCATGAACTACCACCTCTTAAACCCAAATTTAACACCGTTCGAAAGGATTGGGAAACTATTCATGAAATTAAAACAATAATGGCATTATCATTAGAAAAGCAGATTAGCCATTGTAAATATTGACTATTACAAAGACACCATTTATCCCTACTACAAGAGACTACTTTTCAGAGAAAAGGAAAACAACTACCAACTATCTAAAACTATAAAAATCTGAGCACTGTTATACTTCTCCATCGAAAAGATTTAACAGAAAAGGAATGCAACTATCTCACGAACTTTAAATGAAATTTCTATGGACTTTACAAAATCTAAAAGAACAAAATATACTTAAATATGTATAAACATCTCATTAAGAACAATTGTAGTGGGCACAACCTGTGAAACATTCAGACTCAGCAACTTTGTAGACATACTGCTGAAACCCATTCAGAAACATATATCAAACTAAGCTTTATAAGAGAAGACTATGACCTGTTAAACCACCTTCCAAAAAAGTTAAGAAAACATCATTATTGTATCATTTGAAGCCGTAAACCTCTACACTATTATCGCCCTTGATTACGAACTCTAAACTATAGAATTCTGGCTTGAAAGTACCCCCTAGAAATCTCAGACCGTGTACCAAAACGACTAATTACTGAAGGAATAACATTCATTCTAGAAAATAATCTTTTTGAATCCAATAGCTTGTATTTATAAGTAAACATTTGGGACTGCGATGGGGACGAAAGTTGTCCCCACTTACATGAATTTGGTCATGGCATAGCTAGAAGTTCAAATATATGAAGAATTTAAGCTAGAATATGGATCAGTATGAAGAATCTAAGCTAAAGTATGGCATCAAAACGTATTAGAAAATTGGAAAAATTACTTGGATGACAGCCTCATTTTGTGGATCGAAAATCAAAATCAAAAAAAAAATTTTATGCAGAGGGCATTCAGTTTTTGTTTAATTCTAGTTTTAATTTTATAGCTGAAAAATTTATTCCTTGAACCATGCTATCTTTCTATGCTAACTTATGTACATTTCAATTAGATATTCTTTCATCATTTGTTTGGAAAATATGGTGACCTATATGCTCTTCTAACGAATATGCTCTTCTAACGGATAATACTGAAAACTGTCAAGAGTTACTGCTCGTACGTTCCTTAAAAATGAATACTATTAGTCCGCAATTAATATTGTTTATTTCTAAGGCGGCGAGCTGGCAGAAACGTTAGCACACCAGGCGAAATGCTTAGAGGTATTTCGTCTGTCTTTACGTTCTGAGTTCAAATTCCACCGAGGTCGCTTTTACATTTCATCTTTTCGGGGTCGATAAATTAAGTACCAGTTGCGTACTGGGGTCGATCTAATCGACTGACCTCCTCTTTAAAAATTTCGGGCCTTGTGCCTAGAGTAGAAAAGAATATTGTTTATTCCTTAACCCATGATTATCTCTAGTAAGTTTTTTAATGTTTCCTACATAATGTACCCTACATTGCGATAACGTAAATATGTTAACTCGAACGTGAACATAAAACAGAATGCATAGCGATAAATTTATTTGGATTGTACTTACTTGTAACAAATTACTTTGTGCACTTTGCATCTTTATTGTTCCACGGCTGAGAGCCACAATCCGACGGATGATCAATGTGTTAAGCGACAAGATGGTGCCAAACGGGACAAAACAATAAAGGAACGCATCGACCCACGGCCACAACACCGTCACTAAATAATCAAAATCTTTTCGACTACTACAGTAATAGCTGATTTTATTGTCGACATTTCTTTCGTTTAGTGAGATAGTCCAAAAGAAGTGAATGTTGATTGCAACGAACAAGAGCAACAAGCCACAGACAACCCACTTTGCTCTCTGTACAGTGCAAAAGTTGTTTACTTTGCGAGGATGACAGACAACAATATAACGCTCAATGGTTACTGCAATAATTAACCAGACGGAGAAATCACTGGAGACGTAACCACAGAAAACAACAAGCTTGCAAAGCCAGGACGTTTGATTTCGTATATCCATTCCAGTTAGTTCGCTTATCCAAAGTCTAAGCAAGCCAATATAGAGTACAACTGAATCAGCAATAGCTAGGTTGATTAGATACACGTAAGCTGTCATTCTTATTATCGATCTTTGTCTCATTACAAAGACAGAGAAGATATTACCAAATGTTCCGAGAACGAGTAATAACGGAGATACATAGAGCAATAAAATCTTGTGAAGGCGGTATTCCGGGAAGAAATATAAAGTCTTTGTATCTTTGAGGAAATCTGATAGGTCTTTGTTTTTACTGAGTCGTCGTAAAAGTTCTCTTTCTTTTGGTTGCAGCTGGTCAAAGATAGCTATCATATCAGAAATGTTATTAAGTGTGAAACTACGTATCAAAGAATAATTTCCGTCCATGGAGAATCTGATAAAACAAAAAGAATAATCAAAATATAAGTAAGCGAAGAAATTCTAGATATATTGTATTGGGAAGCAAATAATGCCATTCTTAATAAGTTTAACATACATAACAAACAGTAAACATTTTAATAGCAATCTAAACAGAATAATTGCTCTCGATTTCACATGTTGTGATCTTGTAAAGATTTCCTCGACGTCTTAAGTATCTGTTTCTTTAGGTTTCGAATAGGAAACCATCATTACCTTAATCTAGAGGCCTTCAAAAATATTATATAGGTATCAATGCTAGGATCTACAACGAGTAAACATCGTAGTCGCTACCACCTGCACCACCACCACCACCACCGCCGCCGCCACCGCCGCCGCCACCGCCAGCACATCACCGCAACCACAACTAGCAGCACACCACTAACAGCACTATCACTAACAATATCACACACCGACCACCTCAATCGCCACCATCATCAGTCCAGTACTTTTTAATTCTTCAACTTGCGTTCGACCACGGTAACAGACAATAAGTTGATATAACTTTAAAGTTAACACCACCTAGCGTTCCTCTTGCTTTTCACAAGAATACTGTAGCAGTTTCACAGCCGTTAATTAAATCAACTACAATACACTTATGGACTTTGAACGAATTAAAAGTAAAGTAAATGAATAGTAAATCGGCGGGATTTGAACCCATAACTTAAAGAGTTGTAAATAAATACAAGAATTTTGCCCGGTGTTCTAAGGTCTCTGTCAATCAATCGCTTTTCATAGTGAATGTGGTAAAACCTTCATTATTCAAGGCAATGATATTTTGTTGCGTGACATCGTTTTACATTTGTCATCTGGAAAAGTGTTAAAGTTGTTAGAGCGTTAGATAGAAAACTTTATAATATTTTCTCTGGTTCTCTGAGCTCTGCGTTCAAATCATGCCGAGGATAACTCCACTTTTTCATCCTTTTAGAGTCCATAAAATAGAATGCCAGTAGAGGCAGTGGATTGGAAGAATTACTAGACTATTAGACAGTATGTCTTATGGTATTCGTTGCAGTATTTTGCGTTACAAGTTCTTGGATGGAGAGACTTAATATGTCACCCAGTTTAATACTACTACCTAGTCCTTGGGTAACTTTAGCGGAGTCCATTCTGTCAATCATTTTAAAAACAAGATGGTTGTTTTATAGAACTAAGAGAGGTCTAAGGCGGGTTAGTATCAAAAGGGAAACTTTCTTATGTCTTGTCCTCTTATCTAATTCTTCTAGACAACATCCTACGTACAAATCAAAGGAATCTCACCACGAATGTTTTCAAACTTCACTCCCTATAATGTTTTCATGCACCCAAAGTAATGTCCCTACTTTGGAATTTATGCTTTTCCGAAATATCACTGCGATTCTAAGGCTAGATATTTGAATCCAATAACTTGACTTCATTCAGCAGACGACTTACATCCTTTAACTGTTTAGGCCAGTATACATTTACTCATACATTCCATAGTAAAACTGCACTTGCAGATAAGGAAATTTTTTCTAATCTTTTATACTGAAGTAGGATTCACCCTCAATAAATCAGAGTTTTCAGAAAGGGTCTTTTCTTCTATCAACTAGAAGGAAAGCTTTTAATATAAACAGCAAACAGGTATATACCCCCACTATAGGATGAAGTGATTGAAAATTTTCACCACCACATTCAAAATGTGGTATCATATGTCAAAGATAAAAAAATTGAAATTGCAACTGTAGATTTTAATGATAAAAATCGACAGGGAAAAAAAGTCATGTGAATTAGGTGAACGAAACGAGAAAGGTAACTGACCACTCCATTATTATCAAAGTAAGAATTTAGAAGTCACCACTGCTCTATTCCAGCAGCTGCCACCAAGAAATATTATACGCAGATAAACTAGAAATAGTATACACAGCTGCCACCAAGAAATATTATACGCAGATAAACTAGAAATATTATACACAGCTGCCACCAAGAAATATTATACAGATAAACTAGCGTTTTAGAAACCATGTGAAAACACTCTCAAACAGATATCAATTCAGAGGATAATCCAGCGATAATTAAATTACTTATCAAACATAAGAAAATGAAAATGGCTAAAAGAAGAGAATAATTAAACTTAAACCCGCCCAAGCAGACAGAATACAAACAGAAATATAATTTAGAAATAGGAAACAAGTAGGAAAATTGACACACCGAAAAAGAAATATAAGAACCATTTGATAATGTACAAATAAAAGCGAAACGAAATGCAATTAAAACTTGCGTGCAAACATCACAAAACAAAACTGTGTCGGAAAAGAAAAGAAGAAAAAACTGACAAAGAACTAAAAAGTGAAGTAAAAAACACAAGAATAAAGATAAAGAGAGACAGAACAGCCTAAATAAGTGGTGTGTTCTGAATGTAGAAAAAGATAAACCAAGTAGCAAGTTTATAAAAAAAAAAGTTAAGATGAAAAACTTAAAATTCTGCATAAATTCAGAGAAACGTATAATGAAACATGTGAAACCATAAACAGATAACATTAAAAATAAAGATGGAAGAATACTGTTTGATCATGATCAGACTGCATCGGGACGAGTTGAATGCCTAAAACATCTGTATGATGATGAGAATAGACCACCTATGCTCGATTTCAAAGTTACGGAAACTAAATCTTAAAATAAGCATAAAAGGCATTAAAGTCATAAAAGATGGAAAGACGACTAGATTAGATGAAATATTAACTAAAGTATTATAAGCATTACATAGCTATAAACTAAATTAATAATAGACTTGTGTAATATAATATATAAGAGAGAGCACATATCAACTGTATTTGTCTCATTACCAAAGAAACGTAAAACACAAGATTACACCATAAATCTAACGAGACTTGTGACTAAGTTATTGTTGAAAATCATTCGAGAAAGAATTACATAAGAAATAAATTAAGAAATAAACCAACTGCAAAGTGGTTTAGACCATAAATTTATGATGAAATAGCTAATTAAAAAAAAAAAAGATCTAGATATAAATCATATTTACATGTTTTATAGATTATGCGAAAATATTTAACAGATTAGATATTCAAATTTAATACAGCCAATAATTAAAAAAAGATGGTCCACAGAACCGTTTAACTCCAGTAAATAACAAAGCTATGTCTTATAAAATGAAAATGAACGTAAAAAAAACAAAAAACAAAATCAGTATCAAGGAAGAACATTACAATCAAACAGAGAAAACTCAAATATTCTGAACTCTTCATTTGGGGTAAATTGTTCACAGAGACTGTCTAGTCTAAATGAAGGAAGGAAGAGGGAGGAGAAAACAAAACAATTACATGGGTAGATAATGTCCAGAATTGAGTAGACTACAAATACAGTAAATGTATAAGGACTGACTGCAAATACAATAAATGTACAAGGAAGACTGACATGGCGAACCATAGAGAACGAATCTACTGAGAGCAGATGATATCTCATTATGATGGGAAACCTCTAAAAAGACAATATAATCAGAGTTAAAGGCAGGGATAAACGATAACAACAAAAATTCTTCTATGTCTTTATCCTTGAGCGTATGCGTCCGATTGAGTTTCTTATGGTTAGTGGAAGAATCTTTTGAAACATTCACTAATTTTACAATGTTTTCATTGTTCTTTTTCTCAGGTTCCTCTTTCAACCCTCAAGTAACTTTTTCAAACGATCCCGAACATCTACATGATCGGATGGAATTATATTTTGCCCCGTAAGTTAGGGTGTGGTTTTCACTATTTTACATCTTTGGAGAGAGCTGGTGATTGAAATATTAAAGGATCAGACAAAATGTTTTACGGTTTGAAGTTACAGTCCTGTATGGACGAAGACAAAATTCTTCAGTGATCAGTTATAACTTTCATTATTCTTGGGTCGATAAAATAAGATAACTATCAAGCACTTGTGTCCAGGAAAAGCTTTATGGTTATTTTTAAAAAATGATTTTACTTGTGAGCTCCTTGGCAAAAAAAAAACAAAAAAAAAACCGTCCGCAGTATTTTATAGACTACTTACTGCAAACCTCATCTTTGGTTGCGTTTTGATGTGTATGACGACGAAATTTTCGAATGAAAACGTGAAGTCAAAACGAATTGAAAAATCCTTCGAGATCATTTTGAAAGAAGGCCACCTCTGAAACATTTCCTTAATCAAATGTCACAGAAATTGTTGCATTATACAACATTAGACAGGTTATTGCTAAATCTGGAAATGCACATAACGTTGGTGAGTTCAGTGTTCTGCCTTTAAGTCGCATCGCAAACTTTAGGGAAACGCCGCCCCTACCAAAAAACAACAACAAAAAACAAAATCCCCCCAAACAAAATCAAAAACAAAGAACAAACACTTCAGTTAGTTTTTTTTCTTGTAATTCTACTATAACCGGAAATTTCGATACGATATCTTGGGATTTTGAAGATGGATTGTTCAGTTCATTTCAAGCCAAGGAATTCTCTCTACAATTAAATGTAACTTCTTCACAAGATAACAATGAGCATCTCTTGCTTTAAATGAGATCCTGGAAAACTACGATAAGCCAAAAGATTATTTCTTCTGTGACCATAATTGTTCTGGTTTTCAAAAATCTTTTCTAAAGACCATACAGTTCTATAGTCTTTTCTGAAAACCAGGACAATTTCGATAACGAATATACCACCACTAACATTACTGGAATGCGAAGTTTCGAAGGCATTATTTTTTTCTTGCCTGCTTTTTCGAGTGAAAAATAACGACACCTTATTGAAAAGAGTTCTTTCTTCGCACGTGTGGCACATGGAATGATCTTTAATCATATCTTTGAAGTCTTCCTTCAAAAACAAGTTCGCAAATGGCCTTGTTTAGTGGAAGTTGCATTTAAAGTTTTGTCTTTTTTTATATTTGTAATGTTTTCGTTTGGTAATGTTATTTTTCGCTGGCTGCTGACCTCTTTATTTTCCTGACATACTGATGTCTCCGCACACAATCGTTTACAAATGCAAATGGATTTTTCTCTGTCATCCATTTAATTACTGGAATCAGTTTTAATGATTTTAATTGTTGTGTTTATTACTGTCACTGCTGTTACTGTTGTTGGTTTTAATGTTGCCCCTGTTGTTGTTGCTACTGCTGCTGCTGTTGTTGTTGATGATGGTGTAGTTCTTTTCTTTGTAGATGATGCAGACGCTGTGGTCATCGGTTCAAATATATAGGGTATGAGTTAAAAGAGATTTGGTGGTTGTTTCTAGCAGGTCAAGCAACTGTGTAGAGGTTTCATCGTTTGATTATATTGTTGCAGTTATGCTGATCGAACATATGTATAACTGATGGCATTCCAACCATGACAATCTCGTCTTTTGAATACTATACATGTAGGAATATATCAACCATTGTGTCTGTTCTTTTGTTAAGCTGGTAGGGTTTAACGTGAAGATTTGGTTGCTGATTTCAGTAGGTGGAATAGCTATGTGAAAGCCCAGGCATATCCACAAATGTCTACACTAAGATTAATGTTTGTGTTCTTAATATTGTGTTTGTACATACAAATGTTATTCCTGGCGTTGAAATATTGCTTCCACTTAAGTAATTCTTCCCCAAACTAGAAACAAATTTTTTATAAGTTCCAAGAGAAAATCAGCTGTTAATATTATTAGATGTTACCATTTCAACTACATAGCTTGATGGAAATGAATGCCTGTAATGAAAGCAGAGTGAAATAGGAAATAAGAATATTCATGATGTATAAATATTAGATACTTCTTTTCACTTGATATAGCAATAACATAACAAGCACAAGATATGTAACCTAAGTTAGCGACAATAAAAATAAAAGCGGTGGAGCCAGAATCCTCTGCATGGACAGTATATACTTCGAAGTTGAAATGCTGATGTAGATTAAACAACAACCCATCAGTGGCTGAGAAGTTCAGAACTGAAAGCAGAGACTGAAGGTTTCATATTGGCGGTACAAGATCAAGGCTTGCTCACAAAAAACTACCAGGCTAACGTTCTTCAAAACAGTTCTGACCCTAAATGCAGATTCTGCGACACATTTGACGAAACAATAGACCATCTCGTCTTGGGATGTTCTGTACTGACATCAAACGAATACAATAATCGCCACGATAGGGTAGGACAGTATTTACATTGGAAAATATGTAAACACTACAAAATCATCACTCCTGCTTACTGGTATGAACATCATCCTGAACCAGTCGTTGAAGCTAAAAATGTTACTGTCCTCTAGGATTTTCCAGTCAACACTGACAGAATGATCCAGGCTAATCGACCAGACATAATTATTAAAGACAGGGAACAAAATACTTGTAGATTAATAGATGTGTTTCTACTGATAAAAATATATCTGTAAAGGAATTTGACAAACTAAGTAAATATAAGGACTTGGAAATTGAAATACAAAGGATGTGGCATCTCAAAACGAGAACTGTTCTTGTTATTCTAGGTGCCCTAGGTATGATAAAAAAGGATGTCAGAAACATCTAGGTATGATCTCAGGAGCACCATGCCTCAGAGAAATCCAAAACATTCAAGTACTGCCTACATCAATTGAAAAACCCTATCCATTTAAATGTCTGTGTTGTATTCCATAAAGATATTTCGCTACTTCCCCAGGATATTGGGTGTTGGGTGTGTCTCAGCAAGTGACTGTAACAAACATGCAGATTAAAAGTAAAACAACAACAACAATAATAATAATAATAATAATAATAATGAATCAATGAACTAGCTAGGATACGAATCAATGAACTAGATAAGATACGAATCAATGAACTAGATAGGATAAGAATCAATGAACTAGATAGGATAAGAATCAATGAACTAGATAGGACAAAACACACACAAATGAAAGAAAAATAAAGAAAGAGTACTATAGACGAGTTAGATCAATACTAAAAACAGAGCTCAATGCTAAAAACAAGATAACAGGTATTAACACTTTAGCCGTCCCAATTATAAGTTACAGTTACAATATCCTTAACTGGACACTAAACTAACTATCTAAAATAGACAGGAAAACAAGAAAAATAATGACAGGATCTAGGATGCACCACCCAAAATCTGACATGGAAAGGCTATATATACAACGTAGGGGTCTTATACATCTGGAAAACGATTATAAAATAACCACCATAGGACTGCAAAAATACCTACTTCAGAAGCAAGGAAAACTAATACAAATAGCCACAAAACACGAGCAAAACAAAAAGCTGTTTTCAGTATTTAAGGAAGCTGACAAATACAAACAAGAAATCATACTACCTAATAAATACGAAGAAGAAGAAGAAGAAGAAGAAGAAG
>NC_069000.1:24968221-24969496 GCF_001194135.2 Octopus bimaculoides
AAAGCACGTTATAAAAATAAAACTACTGAATAATAATAATAATAATAATAATAATAATAATAATAATAATAATAATAATAATAATAATAATAATAATAATAATAATAATAATAATAGAGAAGAAAACAAAAGAAAACAACATAGCATGGTATGTAAAAAATGCTACAGGACCGATATTATTATAAATAAGAAGGTCAGGCTTGTATAGGATGAAAGATTGCAAAGATAAAGCACTGTTCAAGCAACTGAAAACGAATGAAACTGAAAATAGGTGGGTAAAGAAAACAATGCATGGACAATTTCATAGGGATGTTGAAGATGAGACAGAGAGAAAAAAGATGGCTGTGGATGACTAAAAGTGATTTAAAACTGAAAACTGAGGCTCTAATCTGTGCTGCCCAAGAGCAAGCACTAGGAGCAAATTACATAAAATACAGAATAGACAACACATCAGAAAGCAATAAGTTCAGAATTTGTGGACAAAATGGTGAAACCGTATAGCATATTTCCAGTCAATGTACGCCACTAGCCCAGAAGGAATATATGAGACGACACGACAATATATCCAGGCTTGTCCATTGAACAATTTGCAGTAAGTATGGACTTGACAGCAAAAAAATTGGTACGACCATAAACCCGAAGGCATCATCGAAAATGATAATGCAAAGATCCTGTGAGATTTTGTGATTCAGTGCGACCATGAGATAGAGAATAAGAAGCCAGACATAGTCTTAAATGAGAAAGAAAGCAAACTATGCTGGATCATAGATATAGCATGCCCAGCTGACAACAAAGTATGCGACAAGGAAGAAAGAAAAGTCGATAGATATGACAGGTTAGCTTTGGAGGTTAAGCAGTTGTGGTCGATGAAAAAGATGGTAGTAGTACCAATAATTGTCGGAGCCCTGGGAACAGTGCGTAAGAATCTTGAGAAGTACATGGTACAAATAGTGGTAGCGATAAGGGTGGAGTACTTGCAGAAAACAGCACTGCTTGGAACGGCTCAAATACTCCTGAAGGTGCTCGAAAAATAAGGGGTGTTACCTCAGTACACTGGTAGTGAGCAGCTGACACCGTAGGACATCTCCAGCGTCAGAAGCTGTGCAAAGGCGATAATAATAATAATAATAATAATAATAATAATAATAATAATAATAATAATAATAATAATAATTGCGGAGACCCCCTTCGGTCATGACTGACCATGGGATTGCACCTAGGAAGTTACCCTCCCAGGCACAAGTCCCGACAAGGTTGTTTTTTTATGGAAGACCA
>NC_069000.1:24974593-24979069 GCF_001194135.2 Octopus bimaculoides
CTAACTTGTTGTTTCTTGAGGTCTCTGGGTGAGACTTGGATCCAACTTGTACAAATGCAAAACAAAAGTCAAACATAAAATAATAATAATAATAATAATAATAATAATAATAATAATAATAATAATAATAATAATAATAATAATAATAATAATAATCTTTTCTTTATTCACCAGTGAGAGAATAAGATAGGACTACACAACAGAAAAAAGTGGGATTTACTTGTGTAAAAAGTTAATAAAAATAAAAATTACAACCAATAAATCCCCCAAAAAAGGGAGGCTTCCTAGGGTTGCTCGTAGAAACCCCACAAAAAAAAAAAAATCACGATCGTCCTGACTTCAAAGGAAAGGGACATTTAGAGGTGGGCCATTCACGTTAATAAAATTGCTGGGTGGCAGAACTTTCTTCTCTATCCTCACTTCCCTTTTCAACTGAAACTTGAAAAAGTTGATGAAGGCTTGGCCAAAGAGGAAAATGTATGTCTTCAGCCCTTTCAGCCTGGTGTACCACACAACCTCTTTCTCTAAGGTCACCAGACAAAGAAACACTGTCTGCCATTCTTGGCGGAAGGAAGGCGTCGGAGTGATTTTCAAGATGGATTCAGCTGATAGCTGGATCCGTCCCACACGTGACTGAAGGTGTTCGACATGAACCCACAAGTTAATGCTCGAGCACTGGACTAGAGCATGCAGAACAGTTTTATCGTTCTGCGCACACTTTGGGCAAACCCGGCTGACGGCATTTCCATACCTGTAGTGTTTATCCCCAATCGGTAATGCCCCTGGTAGCACTGCCAGGCTAGGAATTTCTGGAAGTTATCCATGGTCCCCGTCCCAAAAGTCCTCCGGAACAGACCAGCCAACTTATACACATCGACACCCAGTGTTTCCTCAAGAACGTCATCGCACTTGCCCGTCACTAACCCCCTATAGAAAACCTGAGTGGAGCTTACACCTACTGCATTGCCCAACTGACAAAAGACTGAGTGCCTAGCGATACATCAAGTGCCAAGAGCCTTGCCTCGGTCTACACTTGATCCAGGACTGCAGATTAGACAAAGAGACGAGGTGTGGGAAATCGTGTCTGACAAATGGTGATCACACCTGCCCGCCGTGTAGGAAGTACTGAAGATGTCTCAGCCTCAGTGCAAGTCTGTGCATCAACATCCACGTCATATCCAGCCCTCCATTCAGCGGGTGTTGATAGCAAATGGAGCACCTGACAAGTGGGGCGCGCCCCTTCCGCAGAAGGTGGAAAAGTACGCGCTCTAGTTTGATCAGACATGAACCGGGGCAAGGCACGACGGTCAGGTGATAATATATGACGGAGGCGATGCATGCATTCGCCACCACTGTCCGGCCTTTTAGGGATAGATTTCTCTCGGCCCATACCTGAATGAGATAGGTTAGTTACTCTGTTTGTCACTTCGTCCTAGTTCTTCTCCACCTGGAGAATTGGAACAAACCAGACACCGAACAATTTAATTGGTCCCTCTGTCCAGCTTCCCATGACGTTACTGTACGGTATGGACCTGCCTCTCCAGGTGCCGAGCTGCAGGTCAACTGGTTTCTCTTTTTTTTCTCCTGTCACTGCCTCGCATCCTTTTGGAGCAGTGCCGACCAGATCTTTGTGCCTGCTCTTCGACACTATGACGGTGACATCGTCTGCATATGCCGACACGATTCTTCCACGTCCTACTTTACACAGGATGCCTTTCAATGTTTCCAATTTCCGCAGTAATGGCTCAAGAGCCAGTATATACAGAAGAGACGAGAGGGAACACACTTGACGGATATAAGGCATAGTGTTGAATGGTTCCGATAAGTAACCATTCACATGAACTACCGAGCAAATGTCGCTGTACATTGCAGTGATCCAGCCACGGAAAACGGGACCGAAACTGACCGCTGTGAGAATAACTGCCAAGTATTGGTGGTTGACCTTATCGAAATTAGATTGATCCAATGCCAGATTTCTTACTCACTCTGTCTATGATGTATCGCATGTGGTGGAGGCTGTCGCAGATGTATGTGCTTGGGATTGTGCATGTTTGCGCATCACCAATCAGTTTCAGACGATAGGCGCTAAACTCTTTGCAAACACCCTGGCCAAAATTCTGCATTTAGCAGCGTTATGGGCCAAACAAGTTTGATATAGAAGTAAAGCTCATAGGGAAGACCATCCAAACCAGGTGATCTGTCCCCCCCCCATGCAATTCGTCATCGCATCCCGTATTTTTGCAGCTGTTATCGACATTTCACAACACTCCGCCCACCTCTCGGAAAGTTGTGGAATGCCTCGCGGTAGGTAATAAAGTCCAATCTGCGTTCTGGATTGCCATTCGTCCCAAACAGTTGTGTGAATGGCAGCTCGGAACGCAGGATAGACTTTAGTGCCTACCTCGACGACATGCCACAACTCTTGGAAAGGGAGGCGGAGTTTGACTTTTGCTGGTATTGAGATGTGCAATCTGAAAGTTGTGTGTGTAAATTGGATTGTACTTGAGATGGTGGTGTTTGTGATAGTGGTGGTGGAGATGGTAGTGATGTGAATGATGTTGTTGACGATACTGGTGTAGCTGCTGTTGGAGGAGGATGAGAATTTGCTTTCGATGGTGTCCCCCCCACCTTCAGATTATACCTGCCAGTTTTTTGTATCGATGTTGCTGTTGGTCGTTTCTTTTCTTTTGTTTGATCGGTGAACCATTCGCCAGTTTGGTCTCCCTGCTCCCCACACCCCCCAGGGCATATGAACACAGGAGTGGACAATCTTGTGGAGCTTTTTTTGTTTTTTTTCTGTTGATAAAGTGTTTGTTCTGGGGATTTTGATGCTGTTCTTTCTACTGCTATTGATGTTGATGATTTCTCTGTTGTTGTTTCCACTGTTGTTCTTGGTGTTGTTGCTGCTACTGCTGTCGGTGCTTCTGTGATTGCAGTTGCTGCTACTACTGTTACTGTTATTTTTGTAGCTGTAGTCGCCTGCATCTGCTGGTGTTACTGCTCTTGTTATTGTTGTTGTTGTTGTGGTAGTGGTGATGGTGTCGGCAAAATTGGGGAACCCACTTCTCTCTTTTGTTGTGGGCAGAAAGCTTTAAGGTGGTTTGTGTCCTCGCACGGGTGGCACTTTGGCTTTCTGCCTTCAACAGCCACGTGAAGATTTGTGCCATCCGGTAAGGCTTATGTAGTCCGGAATAGCCTCCAAGCTTGGCTGATCAGCATGTATTAGAAGCTGCGTCCCCTGTCGTAACCAGTTCTGCTTGTGTATCTTCTGTATTCGCAGAACCGTGGTCTTTCTCATCTATGTCGAGGAGAATTGCAATCATTAATTAGCAGATATTTATCTCTGGTGGGATGTTGAGCGTTCTAATTCTGAATACTCCCCGAACAAGGTAGCTGTCGTGTGATTTTTGATCTCCTCTTCTGAGGTGAATCTCACCCCGACAGTCCCACATTTCTTTCTTCTTACTACATAGGGTTTGTTTTTCCAAACTAGTTTTAAGCACATTATTTACATTTGACGGATGTTTGTCCTCATCTTGTTTGTTGTCAACATAACGTTTCGGCTGATATACTCTCCAGCCTTCATCAGGTGTTTTGGGGAAATTTCGAACCTGGGTTCTCATTCCTAAGGTATTTCATAGACGAAAATGAATTCAAGAGTCCGAAATGCATGTTGGAGAAATGTGGCAGAAATGTAGTACTAAACGGGCATATGGCGTAGGGGTTAAGAGCGCGGGCTACTAACCCCAAGATTCCGTGTTCGATTCCAGACAGTAACCTGAATAATAATAATAATAATAATAATAATAATAATAATAATAATAATAACAACAACAACATCAAAAATGCCTTAAGAATGAGAACCCAGGTTCGAAATTTCCTCAAGGGACCTGATGAAGGCTGGAGGGTATATAAGCCGAAACGTTGTGTTAACAATAAACAAGATGAGGACAAATATCTGTCAAATGTAAATAATGTACATAATTCCTCATCTCTTAAATATAGTACTGTAGTTTTAAACATTTCTCTATTTGTTGCTGTATTGCCTGATCCATTTCCTACTTTTGGGTCCAATTGTTTTATATAAAACTGTCCGCGAATAGATTTCTTGCTGGACAGTTCTACATTTCTGCCACATTTCTCCAACATATATTTCGGACTCTTGAATTCATTTTAGTCTATGAAAATGTCTTACTAACGTCTCTGGTCGCTTTCACAAAATAGAAAATGTTTCTACAGGATTTGCATGCCTCGTTTTCCTTGTTGTCTTTTTCGTTAATGTTGTTGGTGGTGGACGTTCTCCTGAAATCGGCGGTGGCTGTGGAGGTGGCAATGTTCTCGCTTGTGTTGTCACTTTTGGTAATTTTCTTTTATTTCTGCGATGGGGAAGGGGAGGGTAGAAGCAAGGGAAAATTTCTTTCATAGGCCTCACGTGCGCTCTTATTCATGTTGCTGTCACCATCTTTGTTTTTTAGC
>NC_069000.1:24979913-24981131 GCF_001194135.2 Octopus bimaculoides
ATAATAATAATAATAATAATAATAATAATAATAATAATAATAATAATAATAATAATTCGTTCTTTAATGACCACAAGGGCCGAACACAAAAACAATTCAGGACAGTACAAAACAAGGGACAATTGGGGGGTTTAAAACAGAAGTATAAACAAAAAAAAAACAAAAAAAAAATTAAGCAACAAAATTCCCCAATAGGAGAGAGTCCACCCAGTGCTAACCAGGAAAACCCACACACACTGGCCACCCCGACTGCCAAGGGCACCTCTCTTACACTCAACTGTTCCGGTTTACAGACGAATATACAGAGTAGGCCCATTCATACGAGCCATTTTCGCAACAATCCCCTACCTTTTAACAAACTTACTGGGAGGGGGAGACAGTACTTTTCCCTCTACCCCCATTTTCCTTTTCAAAAAGTCGATGAGGGCTCGGTCGAAGAAGAAAGTGTCTGTCTTCAGTCCTTTCGACCTCGTCCACCACACTACCTCCTTCACTATATTCACTCGGCAGAGGAATATTGCCTTACCTTCCCGACTAACAGAAGACAACTGACTCGCATCCGTTCTACGCGTGATAACAGCTGTTCGACGAAGCTCCACAGGTCAATAATGCACGGACCCTGGATGAGTGCCCGCAGGACGGTTTCATCGACCTGCGCACATCTCGGACAGGTCTGTCTGACAGCACTTCTGCGTCTGTAGAACTTGTCTCGAACCGGCAGAGCTGCCAGGCCAGGAATTTCTGGAAGTTATCCATAGGCCCTGGCCCGAAAGTCCTCCGAAAAAGACTAGTTAGTTGATCCATCTTGACGCCCAGTGTTTCCCTGAGTACGTCGTCACTCTTTTCCTCCACTAATCCTCTATATAACTCCATGGTGGAACCTCCAACGACTGCGTTGCTCGATTGGAAGAAGGCCGTGAGCGCTTGCCGATACTCCAGGTACTTAGCGCCCTTTCTTGGCCTGCGCTTGACCCAGGAGTGTAGCTCCATCAATGAGACGAGTTGCAGTAAGTCTCTTTTGACGAACGGCGACCACACCTGTTCACCGTTAAGGAAACGTTGGAGACGTCGCAGCTTCAGCCTATGTCTGCGGATCATTAGCCACGGCATGACCAGTCTTCCACTTAGCGGCTGTTGACAGCAGATGGGTCGTCTGACGAGCGGAATACGTCCCTTCCATAGGAAGTGGTAGTGCAAGCGCACCAACTTTATCAAGGG
>NC_069000.1:24981180-24992710 GCF_001194135.2 Octopus bimaculoides
GGTCAGGTGGTAGTAGATGACGGAAGCGATGTACGCATCACCATCTCAACCCCACCCTTCAGGGACAGCTTCCTCTCTGCCCATTTCTGGGTAACATTGGCTACTCTGCTCGTCACCTACCCCCAGTTCTTGTCCACCTGGAGGTCCGGACCAAACCAGACCCTGAGCAGTTTAACCGGTACTCCTGCCCAGCGCTCTACAATACTGTCGGTTGGCATGGACCTGCCTCTCCAGGTACCGAGCTGCAGGTCCACCGACTTTTCCTGGTTGATCTTTGCTCCTGTCACCGCTTCGTACTCCGTTAGAGCAGTACCGACTACCTCGATTTCCGAGATGTCCGATACTATTACAGTGACGTCTGCGTAAGCCGACATAAACCTTCTGCATCCTAGATCACGCGAGATGTCCCTCGAAATATTCATTTTCCGCAGCAATGGGTCGAGAGCCAGTACGTGCAGAAGAGGCGACAGTGGGCATCCTTGACGGACCGAACGAGCGATTCTAAACGATTCCGAAAGGCGGCCATTTACTTTGACCACCGAACAGATGCCGCTGTACATTGCAGCGATCCAGACTCTGAAAACGGGACCGAAACTCGCTGCTGCGAGAGAAGTGGTAGACTTTATCAAAAGCTTTCGAGTGATCGAAATTGATCGGCCCCACCCATGCCAGGCTCCTTACCCACTCTCTCTCTATCATGTAGCGCGTGAAGTGGAGGTTGTGGATAGCCCTGTTCTCAGATAGTGCATATCAGCGTGTCACCAACCAACTTATCGACGACAAGCGCCAAACTATTGGCTACCACCTAGGCAAAATCTTATCTGCATTCAACAGAGTCATAAGCCTAAAGTCTTCAATTCTATTCCTTAGTTCGGTTCCATTCTCAACACCACCACCAATCCACGTCTCACAGCACTGGAAATTCTCCCGTTCTGCTGCCAGTTGTGGCAGATGTTTACCAGCAGACCACCAAACAAGTCTGGCATATGAAAATAAAGCTCGAAGGGCAGACCATCCTGCTCCGGACACTTCTTTCTTGTGCAAGCCTTCATAGCTTCCCGTATATCTTTGGCTGTTATCAGAATTTCGCAGAACTCGGCATCCCTGGCTGAGAGGTGTGGCATGCCACTGAGATAGGAGGTGAAATCCACCACCGCGCCCTCATACAGTTCGGCAAAGTACTGCTGAAATTTTGCATTCATCTGCTTGGACTTAGTTATCATGCACCCATCACAGCTCACCAAAAACCGAATTGTTGCTTTGTCTCTACGAAGCGCCTCTGTCACCCGGGCCAATCGAACAGCTTTCGTCCACTCCCGTCTCAATGCACGTGCCTCAGCTCTGACAATGAAACCTTCGTACTTGGCATTGAAGAATTGACCAAAAGCGAATCTCACACTAGCACGTCTTTTCCTAAGCTCAATTTCTAGCTTCCTATCTAGGTCTCCCTCTATCCTAGATTCCTCTAATGCTATTTCCTTACTAAAACCTACCGCCTCTACTCTAATAGTCATTTCAGGGCTATCCAACAATGGCTGTTGACGATCGTGTACGCCAAATCTCGATGGACTAACTTACTAACCTGAAAATTTGGCGCGCCCGGTAGGACGCGTTTAGCTTCCATATCCGGGTCCCTGTCTATAGATCCTATCTATGTCGACCATACAGATCACAAACTTATGGTCCGACTTTGAAACGTGGACAATATATTACTTCTGTCTACAGGCCTACAAAATGGATACAGTCTGAAAGACCCGATGCAGTTCGTCCATGTCCACTCTGGGGCATTCAGGAAGTCCAGTCGGTACCTATCAGTCAACTGAAAGCAGCTGACCAGGTATGTGAGGCTTTTACTTCCCACTCTCTTATCAACTAGCTCTACCCTATCCAGGCGTGCATCCAAGCTGTCGAAACCAGTCACCCACTAACATTAAAAAGCGTGGCGTCACAAGGAAAACCTCCAAACATCTGATTGCCGCGCCCCTGTGGGGGCGTAAACAGTGACTAGTTTAAAGGTACCACCTTCACTATCGTTCACGTCCAGGACCACCAACTTATCTTCCAGGTCCAGGAAGATCGTCCGAACTTCGAGATCCAGGCCTTATTTAAACAGCACTGCCACCCCACCTCTCCCGCCGGACCCACTAAGAGATGTGTAGATCTCATAATCATAGAAATTGGGTGCAAGATCACGTGTGTCGGAAATGGTCTTACTGGCTGCTATCACATCCAAACCTAGCGACCTGAGGTCATTGAGCAAGCGACCTTGTTTACAGAGTGACCTCAGGCCGCGAACATTTATGCATCCCACTCTGACAATCACTACGATGGCTCAAAAGTCTCGAGGAAAAGAAAGAAAGAGCGAACTTCGGATCTAGTTCCTCTGGGAAACCAGCTAAAAGCCTTTTCGTGACGAGGACGTTTGGCCTTCCCATGTCATGCGGGAAATCCCTTTTAATTTCTTTGTATGTTTTTAGGGGTAGCCGAAAGAGTATTAAGCGATCCGGAACCCTAAGGGTGCTGGTGTCGTAAATTGCACCCTCTCTCTCAATCTCCTTGTTTTTGACTATGAGAGCCAACAAATTTTGTTGGTTCTCCTCACGAGCAGAATTCGGTGTTTCTGTATTGGTGACTGTGAGCCTTCTTTTTAGGGCTACATGTGGTTGTGAGTGCATTGGTGGATTTGGTTAAGGTGGTGGTAGTAGTGGAGATGGTGGTACTGGTGTTGGTTGTGCTGTGTCCATGTTCGATGCACTGGGGGTTTCTGTGTTTTCAGGTGTTGATGTAGTTTCGTCTGTCTTCTTTTTCCTTTGTCTTTTACGATTTTTTGCTCATATTCACTACGGGACGAGGAAGGACTAGTGTTTGTAGAATCTCTCTCGGGGAGTGTGAGTGTGTTTGTGGTAGTGTGAGCATGTTGATGTGAGTGTATGCTAGGGAGAGAGGGTGAAGGGGCTGGTTTGACAGATACTCTGGGTGGTTTTACCCATTCTATGGGTTCACTATCCTCTGATGTTGTTGTTGGAGATGTGGCTACCGTTTTATTAAAAGGTCTCTGTTGTTGCTGTTGCTGTTGTTCGGGGTGCGATGTAGGCTGCAAGTGTGGCCGCATACCTCCCAACATTTTTGGACAGAAAGCTCTCAGATGGCTTGTGGCCCTACAGATGTCACATCTAGGCTCCCTGCCTTCCGCAACGACACGCAGTTTCACTCCATTCGGCAACTGGCTCAAGTCCAGGAACTTCTCGATGTTTTCTGGTTTCACATGGATTAATATTTCCAAGTTGATCCCATACCAGAAGACCTCAATACTGGCAAACTGCCTCCCTCCCTGTATATGGGCCACATCTATTAAAATTTCTCTGAGGACCTTCTCAATATGACTGGTGGAGGCTATTTCAGCTCTTCAACAGTTTTGCTTCTATTTTTTCGGGAGGCACGAGCACTGTAGCCTTACCCCACTCCAATTCAATGATATCTTTCGCTTTCAAGAGTTCACGAGTTTTGTCATCGAGTGGGATGGGAAACATTTCTCCCTTTGTGTTCGTTACCTCAGCAAACCTGTTATTATTTTTGTTGTCGTCGACGTTGCTGTTGTTGTGGTTGTTGCTGTTATAGCTGATGTTGGTGTTGCTGTTGGTAGTGATAGTGGAGTTGTAGCCATTTCCACTGTTGCCACTCTCACCACCACTGTCATTCCTATTTTCCACTTCTCTGCCTTCAATGTTAACATTTTTTTCTCTGCTAAAATCCGTTGCGTTATTAACAAAAACGCTATCTCTGCTACCACTGTCTCTGCGGTCGCTGCTGCTGCTGTTGCTGTTGCTGTTTTTCGTTGTTACCACTACTACTACTGTTTCCTGCTGTCACCTCCGCCGCCGCTGCTGTCACTACTGCTGCCGCCGCTGTTACTGCTACCGCTGCTGCTGTCGATTTTGACACTGATGTTACTACGGAGTACTTTTACATCCTCACTTTTCCTCTCCAGCATTGTTGCCAGTAACGGAAGGAAGGGGAGGGAAATCATCAGCAGTCACTAGCACTGCGGGAGGAGAAGATTTTTTCCTTAACTCTTTCAAGATGCGTTCCGCCGTCTTGTTGAATTGTATGTGATTAAACCCACCGAACTTATTTAGAGGGCCGAATATGACCTCACGAGGGTCCAAACAAACTCGGAAAAACTAGTGACAGATTTCTGGTGTTTCTATTGACAACTTGGAATAAAATGGAAAACAAAACAGCAGCACCAAAATGGTGTAAACAAATGTTTTGAACTGAACTTACTTGGAGCGTTTGAAAACACATCCCATGTACTCTGCAGCAAATATAATAATAATAATAATAATAATTAGTAATAATAATAATAATAATAATAATAATCATAATAATAATGATAATGGTTTCAAATTTTTCCACAAGGGCCGTAATTTTGGGGGAGGGGTATAGTCGATTACATCGACCCCAGTGTTTCACTGATACTTATTTTAAAGGATTAAAGGGAAAGTCGACTCCGGCGGAATTTGAACTTAGAACGAAGAAGCAGACGAAATACCGCTAACGATTCTGCCAGATCACCGTCTTAATAATAATAATGAATTAACAATGAAGATTGCTACAATTGGCCTAAATACCTACCTGTAAAACTCTGATGGCAGGATGTTAAAACTTGTCTCAAAACATGAAAATAATAATGCATCATACTCAATAACAAAACAGGCAAAAGAATATCTAAGTAAATTCCAAATACAATAAATCTCAGAATTAGACGTTGTGGAAACAAGCACAAAAATGCTAAGTGTATATAAACTGCTGCCTTTGATATTCTTACTGATAACTGGCAAGAAAAACTACTCAATGGCAAATACCCAAAGAGAGCTAATAATGCCGATGTTGACAAAGCCCTTACTCATCAATGGTTAGCATCTTCTGGCTTAAAATTAGAAACAGAAGTATTTATCATAGCAACCCAAGACCAATGCCTACCTACAAGGAGCTACCAAGCCAACGTATTGAAGAACGGCAATAGCCCAACATGTCGTTATACTAACAACAAAATGAAACCGTTGATCCTGTTGTCTCCATGTGCAGCCTTCTTGCACCTACAGAGTATCTCAACAGGCATGATAGAGCAGCACAGCATATTCACTGGGTAGTTTGTAAACACCTGGACCTGCCCCATGATAAAAACTGGTGGGAACTCAAACCACTTCCAGTGCTTGAAAATGATCACATCTCACTCCTCTGGAACTTCACCGCTCAAACTGACAGAAAGATAGATGCGAATAGGGAAATCAGAATAGGGGAATCATGGGGAATCAGACATAAACAACGTAATTTATCTGTAGAAATTTTAAGATTTTTACTACTTTTCAGTAGAATTTTAAGAAAACATTCTGATTTTGAAGAAAAACCAATTTCTTTGTACGTTTGTAAATTATGCCTTGCAGCTGAAGGCAATTAAATTCTATGGATCCAGTACCATAAAATCTTGACTTGATGGTAATAATTGGATGTCATTTTGGAATTCTATTTGTCAAAAAGATCTCAAGTTCAGGTCCAAATTTTTGACAACAGAAAAAATTGTTAGCTTGTGTTATGTCTTTGATTTGGTTCCGTAGTTAAGGTTGTTTAAAGTGTGAAACTCAAATATGTTTCATCTTCTTAAAAAGTTTCGATGGTGTCTTAGAATCCCTTCCATTGTTTTAAGCGTAACGCTGAAACAGGAGGATGCAACAAGCAAAATAACAAAGGCAACAATGGTTTCTAACATAAGCACACAATCGTATATATTTGGGGCAGGATATAATCGATTATATCGATACCAGTAACTGTTGGTACTTTGTTATATATTTTTTGTAAGTATGAAAAGCAAAATCATCCTCGGTGGGATTTGAACACAGGATGTAATTCAATATGTGAAGAAAAAGTATCTGAAGAAGAAACTGAAATAATGATGGAAAATAAGGAAAACATGACGATGATGATGATGATAATAATAATGATTATGGTAAGAAGAAATAAAACAATATATGCATACTATGAGGAGAGATCCGTTAGGGAGGGTGAAATATCTTTCTTAAGGACAAAGTGTAGCGACGACGGTGATGGACTAACAGAAGGCCAGAACTCTGAAGGCTTGGACAGTGACGACACTTAGTAAGGACTCATCGGGCAACCTCATGGTCTGTTCCAGAACAGTGATCGAGAGTAGTCAACAGCATTGAACCCCATGATCTGCAATAAATATTAGAGAGCTTAATGAGATCCATCCATCCACCCATTCTTGTGCGCGCGCGTATGTATGTATATGTGAATGTGTGTATATGTGAATGTGTGTGTGTGTGTGTGTGTGTGTGTGTATGGTATATGTGTATATGTATGTCTTCCTGTCATAAAAATGCGATTAATAACAATGATATTAATAATACTAAATGGAATAAATTTAAAGATAAGTAGAAAGTAAATACAAATACAAGTTGAAAAAATGTAACTAAACAAAATACTGCAAAACACTGTACCAAAAGATAAGCAAACAAAAGAAAATCAGAACTCCATGACCCCTATAATAGGCAAAAAAAAAAAAAAGAACAAAACCGAGACGATACCTAATTTTATCTGACTTTTATCGATTGCGGAAGCAATTTGGTAGGGAGGGGATCTAGTCGATTAGGTCTGTCTTAGTACTTGATTGATTCTAACTTTATCGACTCCCATACGAATTAAAGGTAAAGTTGACCTGTTTGGGACTAGAACTCAGAACGAAAATAATGTAAGGAATTA
This sequence comes from Octopus bimaculoides, assembly GCF_001194135.2. NCBI lineage: Eukaryota > Metazoa > Mollusca > Cephalopoda > Octopoda > Octopodidae > Octopus > Octopus bimaculoides. Next base: position 24,987,961 of record NC_069000.1, read on the forward strand.
TTTTTCCTCAGTCTAATAACTACGCCAATCTGATGGCCTTAGAGGGAAACTGATAACAATTGTTTCTAATTTATACACAAAGCCAGCAATTTTGAGTGGGAGAGGATTAAAGGCAACGTTAACTTTAGCGGGATTTGAACTCAGAACATAAGAGCCAGAACGAATACGACAAATCAATTTTCCAACGCTCTGATGATTCTACCAAATGACATTAACAGGTGCATGTCAACAAGAGACACACTACGTTGTTACTTGTAAACTCTACTATGTTAGGAATAGCAACTAAATCGTTCCCTTCCATATGAAAGACTCACTGGTAATATAATCTTAGATACACTATATCTGAAAACATGATAAAGACAGGATGGTCTCAGAATGCATTTGATGAAGGTCAGCCAAGTCATTGCTAGATAACAAAAACAAGAACAAGAACGACACCAAAATTACATTACATAGCCATAAGTTGAGTTCTTACTTCATCTAGAATACATACTACATATCTAAAATGATATCCACCAGGTGATATATAAATGTTAAAATATACATGTTAAGATAGTAACAAAAGAAAAAAAAATGAAATCAACATATACAGAGGTAAATATTTTCTTCAAACAAATTCAAATCGCATACAAAAGAAAGTAACAACAATAACAACATATAGATAAACAAAATAATTACAACAATTGAAAGTGAAAAAGAAAAAAGAACCCAAGCTAATGATGAAGAAAACGACGATATTTCGTAATGGAGGTTGCTACTTCGTTTGTCGTTTGTATTATGTTCTATACTTTGGATTTCGCTGCTGCGTAACCGGGCGGTTCAACAGACGATGAGGCCAACGGCAGCATAACAACAATAGTAGCAACAGTGTCATGGGGACAACAAGGATAAAACAAAGCAACAAGAATAACCGCAGCAGCAATACCAGCAGCAACAACAGTAGTAGTTGTAGCAGCAGAAGCAGTAGCAACAGCAGAAGCAACCCTAGCAACCCTAGCAATAACAGCAATATTGTTTTCTTTATTAACAACTAAGAGTAGTAGTCAAAGTGATAAGAGAATAGCAACAGCAGTGATAGCAACAGAAATATCAAAACGAAATATAATAATATTGAAAAAGAAGAACAACAGCGAAATAATAAAATTATCAACGTCAGCAAAAGGACTGACTGCATCATATACAGCTAAGGGTAATAAAAGTTAGTATGAGAAAATAGCGACTTCGAATAGTACTTGTTGATCTAAGGTTGCAATGAGTAGATATAAGGTTGCAACGAGTAAGGCTCTTCTCCAGCACTGAGAGAGTATTTACACATAGACACCAAAGTGGTTAAAAACTAACAACACAAACGCGTAGGTAATATGGAGCCGAATATTTACAGTTCAAAATTACTAGAAGATGGTTAGAGTTAGTCTACGTGACCAGAAATGACTCTTTAGTCCAGCAATTTTTTCCAAACACACACACACATACACACAAACATAATGTTTGTTTTTATGTATTTCTTTATAGAAAATATGATGGCGGATGTGCCTACGAAGTATGTGTGATATAAAATTGATTTGCCGTTCAATGTATTCTATGTTGCCCTGATTAACGTTACTTTGACTGTGCTTGAATAAATTACCAATACCAACATCTAGCGACAGTTGCCAGTGACTAGACGTATTAATTATTATTACATTTTGTGGGTAGTGTTGTTATTTAGTCCGTGTAATTTAGATTATTAATATATTTTTGTTAATAATAGACGATAGGGCATTAGCGAAGTTCATCAGTGTAGCCCAGCCAACTTTTAGTAAAGTTGTATAGAAAAGTATAATAGATTATTTGTACTAACATTGTAACATTAAAACTGCTAAATGCTGCTGAATTATTTTACAAATTTGGTACTCTGTGAATGAGGCTTTATCATTTAGTAAAGTGATGGTGAAAGCTCTAAGAACGCATGATGGGTTGTTACGATTGAGTTTTATACATAATATTAACTTGATAGGTTGGAATTTGTCAGTAAGTTTACATGTTAGGCAAAGTTAATTACTGGACAGGTTTTAAAGGAAAAACCAGCCGGCTGGAGTTTCAGGGATAGAGCACAAGCAAGACGGTTGGATAACACTCATTAGTTCGGTTGGTCTCCCTTCAGAAGACCAAATCAATTGGAAATGGTAACTTCTGGCAGGATCCGATGGAAGAAGTGCTTGAAGACTCTCCTCCTACGACCCTCTCTAGAATGAGTGGGCGAAGAAGATGAGATAATATGACGTTACATGTTACTCTAAATAATCATCTATTTTAGAATTGCTACATACTCTAATTTCTGGGTTCAATTTCCTGAATAGCTTGCTTACATTCTTTTTGTTTGTTGTTACGTATGGGGATTGATATGGCGTCATCTCTATAAATCCCGCCGTTAATAGACGGATTTATTTTGAATTACATTTAGTATATATAAGCCTACTGCATTTGCAATTTCTAGCTTCCACAAAATGTTTTTTTTCTCAATATGCTATTATTGAAGACAGAAATAATGTTTCTTTACGCACATTCTTATTTGTATAATATTATATTGGCATTTCACCAAGCGGAATCCTGAAATGACAAGACGTATTCTTTAAATAACATAATAGCATTAGAATGGCTTACCCTTTAAATATTATTCTGTTAGGTTAATTTGACTAAATACATAGAGAGATATATACACAAAATGAACTTTTCCCGGAGATTCTTCCCCCATAAAACCACATCATCATATCTAATAAATTTATATATTAACCACCATAAAACCATTTAAGCAAATGCCTTCCAACATATCAAATAATAATAATCAGCGTTTATAGTTACTGAATTTCTAAAGGGTCATTTTAATTACAATTTATACCACTCACTCATCACTCGCTCACTCACTCACTCACTCACTCACTTTATCTGTTTGTCTGTTTGTCTGTGTGTCTGTGTGTGTGTGTATCTATCTATCTATCTATCTATCTATCTATCTATCTATCTATCTATCTATCTATCTATCTATCTGTCTGTCTGTCTGTCTGTCTGTCTGTCTAATATGTATGAATACAAATATTCTATAATTATAAACTTAATTATAATTAGGAGTCAGCTAATTGCTTCACCACATACCAAATTTAGAAATAGGAGTTAAAAATTCCTTTTCTACTACCGTAAGAATCTCCCAGACAGTAACACACTTTTTACGTAGGTAAAAAGAAAAATAATGAATCCACACGACTCCGATTAGCCACATACGCGTTTCGAGATTAAAGTAAATTTACTTACTTATTTCTCATCATCAGCGTAGCATTTCAAATATAAAATTTGAAAGTGCTAGGGTTAAATATGCACACGATCAAGCGTCATCGCGCAACAGATATCCAACCAACACTTCCAAAATTTACACAGCCTAATGGGAATACATATTTATCCCTTGTACCCACGCGTATGTTACGAGCAATCCCGCAGAAATTGCAGTTTTCGATCAGGGAGTAAGTTATAATTTCAATATTAATGATTAAAGGGTAAAATTAATTAATTAATTAATTAAATAACCTTTTTAGGTAAAATTATACAAATATATATGTATACATACGTATGTATATACTCTCGATACAAGGGCAAACAATTCACGAGAAAAAACAATTCTCGAAAAATTAATTTGCTAAGATTTTGTTATTATCTGGAACGACTATTTAAAAAAATGATAATAACAGAATCAATAATACAGGCGATTGCAGGCCCAAGAAAAGCATTAAATCGCCGAAGGATTAAAATTAAAATTAATCAAAGGGCATACTAAGTTTGTCTAACAGCTGGAAATAACAGTCAAAACTCTTATTTAAATTGCCAAAAATACACTGATGATAACTACAGAAATCAACCGAAAGCAGATCAGGTTAATAAAATCTCTTAACGTACATTTAAGTATATGGACTCACGTGGTGGCTGTAGTTGATTTCAGCGCAAAATGAATCAGTTGCAGCGCAGACTTCAATACGATAGGTTGGGTCTCTATCATGGTAATGCGTGCTGAAGAAGTTAAGGCAATTTTTTGCCAGTGCAGAAACCGGTTCACGTGAGTCCATATACTTAAATGTACGTTAGGAGATTTTATTAACCTGATTTGCTTTCGGTTGATTTCTGTAGTTATTATCAGTGCATTTTAGAGATTTAAATAAGAGTTTCGACTGTTATTTCCAGCGGGTTGACATACTAAGTATGCCCTTTGATTAATTTAAATTTTAATCCTTCAGCACACACACACACAATCGAAAGAGGAACTAAAGCTAAGAGTAGAACTAAGAAAGACAAATGGTTCACTGCCGCTATCGCTTTCCCCTTGAATATCTGAACTGATGTAGGTCAAAAAATCCTAGCTCTGATAAATAAATTTCTCTGATACCCATTGTCATAATAAAATCTTCATTAGATGTTCTGTAATAACGACCTACAGCTGCGCCCCTAATATGAAAAACATCATTTCACATAAAACGATCAAGATCCTACTCAAGACAGTAACCACAGAAACCAAAATACTTGTCCACTAAACCCAGGCATGCAGGATTAGTTCAGTCATCTATGAAGCCGTCTCCATTCCGCCACCTCTAGTCGAACAAATCGATCCCAGGACCTATTCTTTGTAAGCCTAATACTTATTCTATTGGTCTCTTTTGCCGAACCGCTAAGTTACGGGGACGTAAACACACCAGCATCGGTTGTCAAGTGACGTTGGGGGGGGGATAAA
>NC_069000.1:24992720-25001051 GCF_001194135.2 Octopus bimaculoides
ACACACACACACACACACACACACATATATGCGACAGGCGTCTTTCAGTTTCCGTGTACCAAATCCACTCACAAGGATTTGGTCGGCCCGAGGCTATGGTAGAAGTCACTTGCCCAAGGTGCCACGCAGTGGGACTGAACCCGGAACCATGTGGTTGGTAAGCAAGCTACTTATGACACAGCCACTCCTGCGCCTATATATACATATATATATATATATGTGTGTGTGTGTGTGTGTGTGTATTTGTGTGTGTGTGTGTGTGTATTTGTGTGTGTGTGTGTGTGTGTGTGTTAACCCCCCTCCCCCCGCCATCGCTTGACGACCGACGCTGGTGTGTCTATGTCTCCGTAACTTAACAGTTCAGCCAAGGGATCGATAGAATAAGCATTAGGCTTGCAAAGAATAAGTGCTGGGGTAGATCTCTTCGACTAAAACCCATTTAAAGCGGTGCTCCAGCATGGCCACAGTCTAATGACTGAAGTAAGTAAAAGAGTAAAAGTAAAGAATCTCTATTTCACTCGTGTACTGCACTAACGTAAATTCGAGGGCTGCAATTTTTAAAAAAATGTATAAATATCGACAGGCTTCTGCTATCAAAACTAGAAGATGCTCCTCTCCCCGCCAAATTAGATACAGTTTAACTCATTTTAGCCTTTCCTCCATTCGACTGAACCCACTAGGCATGCTTTGTTTTTTCAGATACAAACATTCAGCATCAACAATATTCCTATTTTTTACGGGTTAAAGGGATATAACCTAGATTTCATGAGGGCAATTATCCCCGTCTCCTTTAAAACATTTCTTAATGTTTTTTCTAGTAATTTTTAACGGAATACCTGTTACTTGAGCTTGAGTAATTGCTAGATCGTGCCCTATACATTGCACAACCTCGTCTGATTAGTGTACTATACAAGCATGAAACTTGAAGTGGCTCACATTTACCTCCAGTATTCATTAAATCACACACACACACACACACACACACACATACACATAATAGTGAAGTTATAAAGATTTTTCTCCACATTACCTCGCATGTTATGTAATGTCAACACTTAGGACCAGATCTCCGGCACAAGGATTTCAGTAACCTTCCGCACATCACCCTCTACGTTTCAATGCCAAAAGATTGATATAAGCCTCTTGGGCATTTCTACCTTCACCCTCTTTTCAACTATCCTAGGCTCTCTCTCTAGCCTAGATTTCACACACCACCCCTTACACATACATTTTAGTTCTCTATATATGTCAAATTTCTCAGGCCTCCTTTACAATCCATTTCTGCTGTCCAGAATGCATTCTCTGTTCACATTTCACTCCAAAAGGTGGTATCTGCGCGTACAAAGACTCAACCCCTCCTATTCATCATCTCCCTTGCTTAGATTTCAGCAATAATGTCATCCAGCTTCTCTCCTTTATTCCCCCAAATACTGCGCCCTTAGTCGCTCTCCGAGCACCTCAAACTACCTGCAACACTTTGACCATATCTTCTGCATTAAGAATATTAATCTCACATCACAAAGTCATCATCCTCAATGAATTAACGTTCAGACACATTATATCTCTTACGCTCACTCCACACCTGGTGCAGAAGCTGAATCTATCCTTTGACCTTTTAAACTTTCAAACTTTTTATACCAACATGTTTCATCTACTCACTTTCCAGACCGACACACAGACACACCAAACACCCTCAACCTCTTCTTCAACCACAAATCCAATCTCTGCGAAACCATATCTATCTCTGCATCTATAGGGTCATCCGGCTCTCGCTTCATTGCAAACGTCCAATACACAATCACTTGCAAGACAGCAACAACTCTCCAGACTCTATGGAACTTCAAGTCAGATGACTGGTCAGAGCTCCTCCAGTCTTAAGTCACTTATTTCAGGTAACATCCGTGGTTCACTCCGGACTCATAAGATATAGATAAACGAGTGGTGAAACCATTATTTTAGGCATGCTTTTTCATACATTCCACACATCAAAACCTCAATGTGTTAAGTTTCCCAAGTAGTTTAATTGTAGTTGGAATGTAGCTGTCTGGATAAAATACAAGACTTACAACACTTGCAGAATCTCCCCCACTCTCCTAAACGGAGAGCTACTCATCCTGTAGTGTATCTCTTGTAGATCTTTTTGCATCACACGGCTGGCCAGTTTTCTTGCTTCCCGAACTTCTGCCGACTCTTTTGCTTCCTTGACAAAAGAATCTTCATCAACTTTCTGGAGTTCCTTTTTCCTCCTCTGCAAACAAAAGCTTCTTGAAGAAAGACTCAGCCTTTACTGCTAGCTTTGCATCCAACTCCATGCCACATCTTTAGCCAATCTCTTCATCTTCTCTATTCCATTACATGAAGCTCCCCATCCAAAAATGCAGAAATACCTCCGATTGCTTGAAACAAACAAGGCCACAATCCCTGACAATGTCATGCATGGACCGTATTCAGAGAAGAAACATTCGAGTAATTGATATTTAAACACTAACGGACACGCTTTTGCCTCTGGCCCACAGGCATGCTGTCTCTTTCTCTTTTTTCCTCTTTCTCTCTGTCTTTTTTATCGCTACTATAATAACGTCTGTTCCGCGAAGCTGGCGAGTCTCGTACTTCTGAGCCACTTGTTCCTCTATTACTCGTCACCCTTGGTGCGTCCAACCCCATCAGCCCCGCACTAACCATTATCCCCAGGTCTTTCTCACCAGAACATCAGCCCTCTGGAATCTTCTCCCTGTTCATGTATTTCCGGTAGGCGCTGACCTGTCAACAGTTTAACGGAATATTAATAGCATCAAGTTCACTGGTCTTGGAGAGGCTTCAAAGTTCATGGACACTGCCCCTTACACTAGACTCGACAAGTAAAAAAATAGTATTGCTATTATTATTGTTATAGTTGCTGAGATGATGGTAGTTATTGTAATATAATAATTGTGTGGTGGTACTATTACTATTATCAGTGATACTGCTTTGTTGTATTTGTTGGTGGTGGTTAAAGAAACGATGGTTGGGTAGTAGTATTGCTATTATCGTCGATATTGTTGTTGTTGGTGGTAGGTAACGATGAATGGTACTAACACCGATATTATCTTTCATGTTGTTGCTGTTGTTGGTATTAATGGCAAGTGAGCAGATATTAATGAAGAGAAAGAGGTGGTATGGCGTTCGTGGTAGTGGTGGTGGTGGTGACAGTGATAGGTTAGTGATGGTGGTTGGTAGTGTTGTGATGTTAATAGAGGTGGACGCATCGAAATGAGAAAAGGAAATAAAGGCCGATGATATTCTTGACGTGCGGTGGGGTGAGGTAGTCGATTATACCACTTAAAGTGACAATCAATGTAATGATTACAGCAACCACTGTTGATCCAGCTTTCATTGATGGCACCAAGAAGGAGATAATTACGGTGGTTACTGGTCAGTGGAGAGATACAAGGCAGACTAGGTGTGACAGAGAAAATCAGGATCCCATGTATCAATAAAAGAATTGATTGATAACAAATGTAGGACTCTTAGCGGTACTCTGTGCCTCCGTAATCCTTCCGGGGCCTAGATCTATGCCAAGAAAGTTCCTCTCTAAAGAGTAAACCTAGGAAAAATGTTATTTTTATGGAAATTCAGTAATCATCAGTGCATGTAAGTCTCCTCTCACCGCGTCATCGACTTCATTCAAGAGAAGTAGTGACTGAGACACATAGACGTCACTGTCGTCGCAGAAGTCGCCCTCAAAATGTAGAGGTGAAAAATTCCCTTTCCAAAACTTTAACAATCCATTCAGTTTTATGCTTGGAGTCTTATGCTTTATTAATCGAAGCTCGAAAAGATGGAAGGCGAAGATAACTTCAGCGTGATCAAGAAATTCTTTGCAAGGTGCAGATATGGTAAAATTTCTTATAGAAGACAAGCACAAAGCACATATACACATGTTTTCGTTCTTCAGGTCACCGATGTCCAAAGGTGATCGTAATTCTAGGTACGTGTTGTGTACGTACCTCGTTTGAGACTCAACCTGCCGGGGTTTGTAATTCATCTGTTTTCAAACAAATAACAGGATATAGTTTGATGGCAGTCAGTTGAGTAATGCGTTAGAGTATCAGACGAAATACCTTGTGATATTTATTCCTTTCAAACTTCAAACCTTGATTGTAATTTTTCGGGGTCGATAAATATAACAACACTCTAGGTGGACTGGCCGATTCGTTAGAGTACCGAGTGAATGTTCATTGTATTTGAGTTCGAATTCCATCAAGTTTTCCTCTACTTTCCATTCTGTCTTAATTTCTCTCCATTTCCCTCTTTCTTACTCTTGTTCTGTCTATTTCTGTATCTTTTCTACCCTTCTCTCTTTCCTCTCTCTTTCTTTCTCGCTTTCGTTAATTCAATTTCTCATCATCTCTCATTTTTTCCTTCAACCCCTTCACGTTCTCTAACGAATGGTTCTAGCCAAAACTTTAGGCTTCCCTTCGTTTTCGTGGAAAAATAATTTACTCCGCATTGTGAACGTTTTGTATTTAGTATTTGTCAACACTAGACCGTCGCTAGTTTACTCGGATTCTCCTGCTTTGCACGAGAATTAGCAGAGTCAATTGACAAGTATCCTGGGAAGAAAATTTAATAGATGCAAACTGTGAGGCGTGAGTATGCACACACACACACGCTCGCGCGCGTGCATTCTCGCTTGAAACCCCATCTGCACCTCTGAAGCAAACATTGCTTTCGTCTTGATTTCCATATTTATTCAGCTATTCTGTTTAATAGTCAAATATGTCTCGTATTTTGATGATTGTTACGGCGACACACAATAATTCTTCAAACTGTAGTACTTTATACACAAACACGCGCGCGCGCGCACACACACACACACACACACACACACACACTATAGTGTATGCATGTTCTGTTTTTAAAAATTTAAATTCTTCGTCTGAAGAAGGTGCTGGTCTCTAACAAAGATACAAAGCTTCATCATTGATATGCAGATAACAAAAACAATGTCATATTTTAAACTTGAGAAAAGTCTTGTACATATTTTTACTCTTCCACTTACAGATTGTATTTGTAATATGCGAATCAGATGGCTGATTTCTTTTTCTGAAAATCTAAGCTCATCCAGACTAACAGTTAGGCATTTACTTACTTGGCTACAAGATTCGTCTTTGCTATAGCAAACCAATTTGGTATGTAAATCTGACCTTCCATAGTGCTTTTGAATATACATATAAGTGGTCTCCTGTAAAATGTCGGTCTCTTGCATCAGTATCCAACTATTAAGTCCCTTCCGGATGCATTTCCAATATGTAGTTTGCCTACAGCTATGGTGAAAGATTTCAGGTCTATTACATATGTTTTACTGTGATGTTGGTACTGTATTCGCTCATTGCATTTAGCCACAATGCGTTAAGGTTGAAATAGCTCTTTTCATTCCAGATTTCCATCCAAAATAATTCAATATCTTCTTGAGAGGGGGCTTTCTTAATGGTAGTATTTTCCTTTCTCATCTCTCTGTATAATGTCTATGGGTTCGAAGTAAATTTGCGGTTTATACAGGAGTGTTCAAAAATTCGCCTGCGGTAGCGAAGATTTTTCGTTCAGCAGCTTGAGTTCGTGTTTTAGAGTAATTAACGTCCCCTCATGATGAAGCGTAAACTCATTATTCCTCTTACATTTTATTATCGTGGTTACTCATCCAATATAGCGACGCAGATTGTTGATGATTTTTGTAGGTCTTGTTTTCAGGTTGCTTCCGTTCAGTACCTTAATTACCATGTATACTGTAGATTTCTCCTAGATATTCTTTAATAAGAGTGATAGCAGCTGTTTATATGAGAGTATTAATATTCCAGTAATTAACATCACGATTCCATGTGCTCTTCAATGACATCGTCAACAACTTTCAATATTAGTGCTGTTGGATTTTTTCATAATCTTGTGAAGAATGGCCTGTCGTTTAACGATAATTTCCAAAAGGAAGAAAAGTGCTCTACCAACTGTAGTTTCAGGATGTTTCTAAGTTGAATACATTCCACTATGTTCTCAGTTGACTCAGCTATATTGGGATAGATACGAGAATTTAATGATGGCGTTTGTTTACACTATTTTTGATTTCTCTTCTGGCCGGTTTTGGTCAGTTCTCAGTGTTTTGAGGAGATCGCTTTACATCACAAGAGCAAGCAATTGTTTTTAAAAAAGAAAGATGCTCATTGCCGACGCTGATTCACTGTGAATGTCCTTAAGTTGGGGGCGATCTGCATCCATGTACTTTTTTTAACCGCTTTATCTGTCCGTTAGAAAGATTTTCACGGTTTTTTTTTCGTAGTATTGGAGTAGATCTTGGTTTAAATGCAGAGTCCAAGTAAAATGAGGGGAATATTTACGTCTTCTTACTGGTGTTGAAGTGCTGTTCTCGTCGGTGGTGGTGTTGTTAATTTCAGCCATTATTGTATTAGCGAAATTCCACGTGATATATGGTATACTTTTAAAATCCGGTCTGAATAATGATACGATGATAAATAAGAGGTGTTTCACTTATTTATAATGAGAGGAATAAACCAGTTACAAATTTAGACAGGAGTCGGCATAAATGGAGAAAACGTTAAAGAGAAATATCAAACGGTTCTCTACGCCTGCAAGCTTGATGATGACGGCGCCATCTTTATTGCGTTTATGTATGTATGTATGTATGTATGTATGTATGTATGTATGTATGTATGTATGCATGTATGTATACACATGTTTTTGTTATCATGATATCGCCATGATGATGACACACACTCATAGACACATATATATGTAGATATGTGTATGTATATACATATCTCTATGTAGAGAGAGAGAGAGAGAGAGAGGGGGGGACAGAGAGAGGCATAGATGTGAATATAATAAATTATAGACGGCGTGAGTGGACACGCCTAAAGTCTAAGATTGAAAACGCCGTTGATAAGAATGACCAGAAAAATAAATGTGAATACTTTCCTATGAAGACACGAAACCTGAGATTATTGTATTCTTCAAGGTAATTAGAAATGAAAAATCTACTTGTTGATTTGTATTTTACTTCCCCCGCACGAAAACATACAAATTCAATTAGAATCCTCAAAGGATACAAATTTAATTCGTGAGTTATTTATGTTAGAGAGTCAGTAGCAGTGTATATAGAATACGTGTTAGTCTAAATAAGAAGGCAGTGGTATGCATTATATCGTCGACACTGGGATGAGCTATGTGCCATCTCTCAACGGTTCCAATGACGGAATATTTACACAGATGCTTGACCATTCTAGAAATGAAATCTAAACATCACTCAGGTCATATTCAAGCCACAATAACAAAAGGATTTATTGTAAGCTCAACATTGACCATTCAGCTTTCGTCATTGATCCTTATCTATGACAAGATCAGTAGTTTTATTAGTTCTAACATTATATCTGTTTCAATCACCATTAATCTAGGAAATATTTTTTGTAAATCTTCTCCAAAATAATAAAGCCCTGTACCCTTATTGTTGCGATTCAAAAGAGAGTGGTTAGTGGTATATTTTATCTACTCAGATTTAGCCTAATTGTAAAACGCCATGATCTGAGACAATCTGTGCTCTAGCTGCTTGCTGTTCATTATTTATTCTTTTCTGGAAAACGAACTCCAACTGTAAATTATAATAGAGAGCGATGTCAAGAATGTAGCTCTTCCACTATCATTGTCCAGGCATTGTTGTTATCGAAAAGAATGATTTCAGCGCAAACTTTGAAAATTATAATTCTACTTCTGACTGAAAAATTCTAAATAAAATAGAGCTTGCGTGCCACTACTGATGTTAATCAGCGTCTTTGTTTGCTTTGTCATATCCAAAACGACAAAAATCTGTTACTACAGGAGGCTTTGGGTTTTGATTTAATGATTTTAGGCCAACTTTCGCAGGTCTTTGACCTGCCATAGTGTTAACATTTAAAACTGTAGCGTTATAGGCAAAGACTAATGTAGAAAATCTGACATCTGAAGTTAAGTAGATAGTTTTCTGATGACAGTGGCTTCAGTTTCTACTTGTGAAAATACACGCAAAAGATAATTTATAATAATTATGAAGTGGTAAGGTATAAGTGTGTCTCCACGAAAGACATGAGATGACTTCCCAAATTATTTTATCAGGGCATTAATTCAAATATAAGAATTGGTATTAATGGACAAAGCATTAATGAAGGAATTTGACACTTCATAGAAACTTAAACTGCCGAGTTGCTTTTACTGTCCAAAATTAAAGCAATTATCGAAAGTATGAGACTTGCTACCATGTCCTATTTATATGCAAGTGACAACTATGGTCTTGCATGCAAATATATATAT
>NC_069000.1:25001061-25001829 GCF_001194135.2 Octopus bimaculoides
ATATGACCATCCCCAAATACAACATGTTTCAACACACGATTTCACATCAAAAATCTTGCAAAACAAATATATATATATATATATATATATATATATATTTGTTTTGCAAGATTTTTGATGTGAAATCGTGTGTTGAAACATGTTGTATTTGGGGATGGTCATATTGCTAGTTTAGCCAATAAAAACACACGCACTGTATATTTGGTGTTAATTTGCTTCAGCTTTATATTACATTACATTACATTAATCATATTTCGGCCAGAGTTCTTTCGTCACACTTCTGTGACCTCATCAGCGGTTCTTTGCTTTCTTCTTTCTTATGTGTATCTCTCCTTGCTAACGATCAGCCATTTTGTATTTTGTATTCCTATTGTATGTGTCTACGAATGCTATCCCTCTATGTATCCCTGATAAAAAAAATAAACGAACATGTATTAACAGAGGATATAGATAATACAGGCACTCCCCATACACATGCACTTACAAAACATAGGCACACATAGAGGGATACGCATGCGTAGACACATACAATAGGAATACAAAATACAAAATGGCTGATCGTTAGCAAGGAGAGACACACATAAGAAAGAAGAAAGTAAAATACCACTGATGAGGTCACAGAAGTGTGACGAAAGAACTCTGGCCGAAATATGATTAATGTAATGTAATGTAATATAAAGCTGAAGCAAATTAACACCAAATATACAGTGCGTGTGTTTTTGTTGGCTAAACCGGCAATATGACCATCTCCAAATACAACATATATAT
>NC_069000.1:25003850-25010975 GCF_001194135.2 Octopus bimaculoides
GTATTAGCGTATGTATGTATAAATATATAAAAGGATAAAGAGAATAATGGTAAAGTTAGAAATATATTTTATGGATAGAGTCTTACAGCTGTTTCAGAGAAGATCCAATGCATCCCTTCATCGGAGACAGAAATAGTAAAGGAATCGATAATTATATCTATAAGCGGAGAGTTATAGTAGGAAGTGAGAGTGAGTGTGATGCGCTGAAAGAAGAAAGAAAGAACAGTACTTGGAGTGTAGCTTCATTCCAGTAGTAAGTATCCGTGTAAATAATCCTTGTGGGAATTCTCCGGAGATATATATATATATACCAGAGTAAGAACATAAATGTGACACAAGGTGGGAAAAATAGCACTCGAATACCGGAGGTAGAGTAATATGCTTCATTATTAAAACCGCAAAAACATCACAATATATCACAAAAAATTAATTAATGTTAAATAAGTTTGATTAATATAAAACTAAGTTTGTTTTTAATAAAATATTCACTTATAGAAATCTAAAAGCATGAAAATTTAGACACACGTTATTCACATACATACAAAACTGCTGTAAAGTGGGTTCCTACCACTGGTGTGATGTGTGACTGCCGTTGTACTGTGGTTGATGTTTTACGCTAGTAGCCACAATAGTTACTAGTCATCGGATAACGTTGTATCTTTTTGTACCGGAGTATACTGATAGCTCCACAAGACACCGACTAGAAATGTCGACCCTCAAGTCTTCGACTCTCCACCCTTTCTTGTCGACCGGCTACTGGTCTATTTATAATGACTTCTCCTACCACTTTTTACCGGGAGGAGTATACAGTTTCACTATACAACATCTCCCCATTGAATTATTTTATTTAACAATCATTTTCTTTTATTCACCCCACCACCTCCTTTTATTTTAAATATTTACTCAATATCTTTTCTTCTTAGGGTTTACCTTTAGGAATTTAGTGTTCTTCCTTTTCCTTGTACGTGTGGTTTCGACTTCTTGTAACGGTGTTTCAACTTGAAAAGTGTCATATAGCCAATCCATCGGTATTTCTACTCTTGTTGATTCCTTTTCTATAACTCTTTCCTTAAGCTGATTTCTCTGTCTCCTTTCCATTCCATTTATGCTTCTTACACCATACATCATTCTTCCTATGTGTGTTACAATTTCTCCTTCCCAGTATTGCTTGCTATTTTTGTACATTCTTAAATATACCTTATCACCGATTCTAAAGAATTTTGGCATGTCTTTACTAGCACATATTTTTTCTTCAATGGTAACAGTTTATCGAATACTGACTTCACCTTTCTGGAAAACATTAATCCTGCTGGTGAACATCCTTCTGGCGCATTTGGCTTCAGAGTTAACCTTTATACGCTTAAGAATTGTTCTTCCTTATTAGCTTTCTTTAAAGCTCTCTTAAAAGTGTCCACGAACCGTTCGGCCTTTCCATTCGATCTAGGATGATGCGGTGCTATAGTTTTATGTTTTAACGTGAACATCTAACAGAATCTTTTAAACTCACTGATATAAACTGTGTTCCGTTATCAGCGACTATTATATCCGGTACACTAAATCTTGCGAACAGCTCGTGTAAGAAGTTTATTACCGTATATGAGGTTGGTCGTTTGCATCTTGCGACCTCAGGCTATTTTCTGTTGCTGTCCACTACACTACTATTAAGTAATAATATCCATTTACCGGACCTGAAAAATCGATATGCAATCGGGACCATAGTATTTTCACTTTCGGGCAAGGTCCACATTTTGTAGTAGGTAGTTTCGCTGCCAGCGCACATCCTCTGCAGCCTTTTATCAGGTTTTCAACTTCCTTGTCCATGCTTGGCCAGTATACGAAACTTCGCATCAACACTTTCATTCTAGAGATGCCTGGGTGTCTTTTAGCATTCTCTTATGTAATGTATGTGTAATGACCACCCTCTGAGCGTACATTGGTACACCATCACATATAGAGTACACGCTCATATCTTGGCGGTTCTTTGCGTCAGACCTTTCTTTATTTCATTTTGTCGACCATACTTTTCTCTTTGTTTCATTAATAAATTTGTCATTTCTCGCATTTCTTTTTATTTCTTCCAAAGTTACTGGTAGTTCATTGATTTTTGTTTCTGCTTTTGCTCTTAGCACTGCTATCATGGTGTCCTCCAGCGGTTCGTTATTTCTCGGAGTTAACCTAGACGGACCATCGGCATGCCGCAACTTTTTGAAGGCAGATATTCCATTCTATAATAGTAGTTTAGTAGAATGGTACCCCACCGATACAGTCTGTTTGTCGTATGTGTCGGGATTCCTTTCTTGGATCTGTATATCGTTGTTAGAGGTCTATGGTCCGTTTGCAACCAAAAACGTCTGCTGTGAATGGACCTGTGGAACTTTTTCACGTCAAATATAATAGCCAACACCTCTTTTTCAATCTGGCTTTCGCTCATTTCCTCCGGCAATAATGTCCCCCTGTTATCGTTATCCTTGTGCAGGAGCATGGCTCCTATCCCATACTCACTAGCATCTGTAGCTAGTATTATTTCTAACTTTGGTTCGAAATGCATAAGATATAAGTCTGAAATTCACATATCTTTTAACGCGTTGAATGCTTTCTGGCATTTCTCTTTTCTGGCATTTCAAATTCCATTTGGCATTCTATTTTTAGTAATTCATTAAATGGTGCCTTTATCTTATGCATATTTGGGATATACACTTGGTAATAATTTACATCGCATCCATTATTTGTTAGAATATGGCGGGAGCCACCTTTACTCCAAACGGCAGTCATTTGAACTTGTACAATCCACGATGCGTTTTGCTTGTTAGTAGATGTGTGCAGTCCTCCTCTAACTGAATTTGAAGGTACGCCTCTGAGAGGTCTAACTTCGAGAAAATTCCCTCCGTTTATTTTAGCAAATACTTCTTCTGGGCTTGGCAGTGGGTAATTATGTATGAGTAAACAGTCGTTTAATCCGACTGAGAAGTCTGTACACTCCCTTAACTTATCATTTCTTTTACGTAGACCGCCGGTGCTGCCCAGTCTGCATGGTTAATCTTTTCAATTATATTCAGGCTTTCCAACTTTTCTAGTTCTTTATTGACTGGGTCTACCGCCACAAACAACACGCTTTGTTTGGGCCTGAAAATAGGTGTTGAATTTTGATAGCAATCCTTGCTTTTTTTTTTCGGTGCAACAGCCTAAACCTTCTGAAAAAAAGAACCATTGGGAAAGTTTCTTTCATTTTTTGTTTCAGTTCATCGACCTCGTTCGATCATATGACTGTTCCGTTTACATTATTGCACAAAACGCTTATGGGTGTATCCCATAAATTAAATTTCTCCATACATTCGGTGCCAAATAAATTCATGGATAAACATTCACCTTTTTGGTTCGACCTTTGAACATTATGTTACAAACGCGTTCGTTTGTGAAATATAATTTTCTTCCCGTAAAACCATACGCTATTTTGTTTGGACTACATAATTTTGGTTAACCCATTTGTTCTCATGTATTCTCATTTATGATTGTGATGTCACTTTCCGTGTCTAATTGCATTCTGACACAAGTGGTTTCAATTCTCACATTCACGAATTTTCTGTTTGTTGTAGTCATAGTTTTCCTGCTGACAAACTATTCATTTTTTGTTGTTTGTTCCATTTTCCTATCATTCTAATTTTGCAGTGCGATTTTATATGTCCTGTAAACCTGCAGCGAAAACACTTTGCTTTTTTTATACGGGCAATCTCACCACATGCCATCTCACCACATGCCATCTCACCACATGCCATCTCACCACATGCCATCTCACCACATGCCATCTCACCACATGCCATACATAGGTCTAAATTTCGATATTTTCTCTGTTTTTCCTGCAACAATTTATTTGCCTTCCAACTCCTTGCACTGGTATTATGTGAAAACACTCTTTCCGTTGAATTTCTTCCGTGTCATGTCTTAATTTTAATACCATGTCACACTCTTCCAACAGTTTTGTAATGTCAAATCCTGGTTCATTTCCAGTTTTGCTAGAATTTTCGTTCGGATTTCTGCATCCTATTTATTTGACAATCTTTGTGCAAAAATCCAACACTTGAAAAGATCTGGAGTAATCATATCCAGCCTGACTCTGCCTGTGTAAGTAGTGAAATCTTCATCGTCGCTCTTTTTTATGTTTAAACATTTCTATCTAGCATTAAACAGTGAGCTCTTTTCACTAAACATATTTCACAAAATGTCCAACAGTGTCGATGAAATTTATGTCGGACGCTTTTTTGGCAATACGAAGTTACTATACTTTTTCATGCTCTGCTGTCGCTAATTTTCTTAAAACTAGACGCGTGTTCATTTTGTCCGTCCAATCTTGACATTCTTTTCCAAAAATTTCGTTCAAATCTTCGAAAGTAAGCCTCGAAGGTTACTCCGTCTTCGGGGTCATATTTGAATTCGCTTATGGAATTTGCTACGTGTTCAGACGAAAATGTATTCTCCAGTTTGGTTATCAATTTCACGAGTTGTATCATTTGCTGCTGCACTCCTTGTTGTTGTTCTCGTTGTTTCTTGAGTTGTTGTTGTTGCTGTTTTTGCAACTCAACTACCTAAGCTAACAAGTCTTCCATATTTTACGATTTTCGTAAGTTTACACAACAAAAATTTTGTTTCTTTTTGTCGAGTTATTTAATTTTCCACGTGAATTAGTTTAAACTCTCCATGTAAATGTTTTTTCCACTCCGCGTAAATTGGTTTTGCCTCGTCGCCACTATTGTAAAGTGGGTTCCTTCCACTGATGTGATGTATGACTGCCGTTGTACAGTAGTTGCTGTTTTAGGCTAGTAGCCACAATAATTGCTAATCATTGGATACCGTTGTATCTCTTCGTACCGGAATAGTAATACACTAATTTCTTCTGTCTTACTATCGCTGATAGCTCCACAAGACACCGACTAGAGCTGTCGACTCTCACCTCTTCGACTCTCAATCTTCGCTTGACGACCGGCTACTAGTCTATTTATAATGGCTTCTACCACTTTTTACCGATAGGGGTAAACAGTTTCACTATACAACAAAAACAAACGTATACATTGATCATTTATACTTAGACACACTAAAAACTTATACAAACATATAAATAGACGTGCATAAACAAACATAAATACATACATATATATGTATGTGTATCATACACACATGTATACACGCATACTTATATATATATATATATAAACATATACACATATATAAATATACATACATATATACATATACATACACAATACATATATACGCATACATACATACGTATATATGAACAGACAACCACATCACATACCTCTTACAAAACGGAATCCCAATATCTGCCGCTATTCTCTTCATGAGAGAATATGTTTGAAATAAAGCTGCCCTTTTACCCACCTACCGGGAACTAGACACTCCATTGGTAAATATAGTGGCACTAAGAAAAGTGGTAATATTGTGAGTGCTCCCACCAACAGATGCAACAACCACGCCAAATCTGCTCCTTATCCCAACTCCACAAACTCCAATGACCACAATAACTGTATCGCCTCCTACGGAAAAAATGGTTCCTTTCCCCCACATAAACCGGGGAACAGAAAACCCTAGCCGAAAAAACAAAAGTAATAATAACATTAATTGCGGCCGCATCCAGCAGTGCAACAGCAACTGCAGTGACTCGAGAAACCAATCTTCTTTTTTAGCTATGTTGAATCTGGTGAAAGAAATCCAGAGAAGTATTCAACCTCTATATCAATCCAAGGCAAAAAAAACACACCCTTGCTACTGCCACTGAGTAGCAACAACAACAACAACAACAACAACAACAACAACAACAACAACAACAACAAACATGATGTGCGGATACTGAAGAAACGCAAAGAAGCTGCTGCCTTAACAACGACATTCCTCCTTAAAGCCCAAGGTATCAACCCAGCCATCAAGGCTCAATAATGGAAAATACTCTACATTAAGGGATGGATTGCAGCATACTCACATCCAATCCCTTTCTTTGTCCTAACTGAAACCCACCTAAACGACTGTCATCTAGAGGCTGAACTGAAAATCAGAGACTTCACTGCCATTCGCGCTGATGGGTCAGGCCGAAGGAAGGGTGGAGTTGCTGTTTTCCTCCATGAGTCTGTCAGCGCAGATACCAAAGATATTTTCTCCAACGGCTACTGCAAATCAGTCTCTGTACACAACAAGGGTAAAGACCTGCCTGTGGTTGGGCTCTACAGATCCCCACAAGCACCCTTAAACTATTTCCAAGAGTGCCTCGAGAAGATCAAATCTTTCCTCCTGCAATGTAACCCAGGAAATATTCTGATGATGGGCGACTTCAACCTACCAATCTAATATTGTTAGACCAGGAACCTTCATTTCAAGCTCAGACAAAACAGCAGTGGAGTTACTTTTTAAATTTATGGATAATTTTTTCCTGTCACAACTGGTCCATGAATCAACCAGAAATAACCAAAGTGTCTTGGACCTGGTGCTAAGCAACCATGCTAACACTATTCATAACATCACAGTAGAAAGAACCCTCCTCTCCGATAATGACATAGTACTCTGTATCCTCAATCTTCAACATCCAAAAATTTGGCATAAATCAATAACTCCAGTGCACCCATTTGATAACATGAAGTTACACAAGTCAAACTGGAGTGCGATCATTCAAAACTTATCACCCTTGCTTCCTCCAATACCACAACAAACACAAACGCATGGCAACTATTTGAAGACACAGACACCCACATTTGTTCAAAACACACACCCACACGACTCATAAACAACAGTAGATGCAGGATTCCAAAACAGAGAAAATCGCTCACCAGGAGAATAAAAAGAATAAACCGAAAAATCAATACCCTAAAATACCACCATCAGCAGCACCCTCAATCGAGAACATTAACAACCTTGGAATCAAGGAAGCAACAGTTGCAGGACTATGAGAACCCTTAAAGGGCTGCAGAGGAAGCCTGGGCTATTAAAAACATCAAGAATAATCTTAAGGTCTTTTACTCCTTTACAAAAACACATAGGACCACAGTTTCCTCTATCGGCCCACTGGTTGACGGAAACGGCATCTTTCACAGTGATGCCAAAGATGTGGCTGAGATCCTGCAA
>NC_069000.1:25011048-25013763 GCF_001194135.2 Octopus bimaculoides
ATAACCTTCGATGCCACTGATATCCTAGCAGCAATAAAGAAATCAAACCTGATTCAGCAGTGGGTCCGGACAGGTTCCCTACTAGAGTGCTGAAGGAATGCAGACAGCAACTTGCAGCTCCTCTTGCAAATCTCTGGAGGAAATCACTGGATGCCGGTTTTATCCCTCAAAACCTTCTCTCCCAATCAGTCGTTTCTATCTTTAAAAAGGGGAATAAATCGATCCCTGTAAACTACCGTCCAGTCTCACTCAGCTCACATATCATCAAAGTATTTGAGAAAGTGTTGGGATGAAGAATAACAGCCTTCCTAGAACAAAATCATCTCCTAAATTGCAACCAGCATGGTTTTCGTGGTGGGAGGTACTGTCTAACACAGCTCCTCCACCACTATATCAATGACATTGCAGATTTCATTGAACATAGCACCATAAAAATATTTGCAGAAGACTCTAAGCTCCAGAAAGTCATTAAGGGAGCATATGATCGAACAATGCTTCAGTTAGACCTATGCGCAGTAACCCCAGTGGGCACAAAAAAAAAAGAAAAAACAATATGTAGTTGAACGCAGAAAAATTTGAGCTCATGCACTTTGGAAGAGAGGGCACACTCAAACAATCATATACACTGCCGTCGAGAGACCTACTTGAACCATCGGATAATATCAGAGACTTAGGTGTAATTGTCGACAGCAACCTTAGTTGGAGAGTGCACATCAACAAAAAGTCGATGTTGCCCGCAAAATGTGACCATGGATCCTCAGAACTTTCGAATCTAGGGATCATGAAGCCATCATCTTTCTCTTCTCCACATTCTCTAGGTCCCACCTCAAATATTGCTCCCCATTGTGGTTCCCCTACAAAAAAAACAAGACATAATGAGGATCGAAACGCCACAAAGATCAATCACAAGGAAAAATAAATGGCATGATGGGACTTGATTATTGGGCTCAACTTAAACAGCTGAAGCTCTATTCTCTGCAACGCCGCTGTGAGTGATACATAATTTGCACCATGTGGAAAATATTCCACCAATATTATCCAAATAATATCAGTATCATGTTTACAATTCACCCAAGACTAGGTCCCCAAGCAATGCGCCCCCTACAAAGGTCGAGATCACATCACATAAGAACATTGCGACACAGTTTCTTCACTGCAAATAGTCCTGCACTTTTCAATGTTATCCTCAAAGAAATTAAAATAGAAAAAGACCCCACAACTTTCAAACGGTACCGGGACAAATTCCTTCAGGAAATACCGGATAAACCACCTACCCCTGAATACATCTCAACCAACAACAACTCCCCATGGGCATATCGAATAAAGAGTCCTCACTCTTTTTAACCCAGGTGGAATCGTCGTAAAATAGGAGGGGCTTTCCTTGCATGCAGGATATCTATATCCGAACTGTCGATGGTGACGTATTGTTTAGCGAAGTCTAATGCTTTCATGAGTAAAGGCCTTGATATTGACGGGTAAAAGTTGACTATATCGAACAGCGTGAATCTGAAGTTACATTTATGGCTAATTCCCCCGAGCCAATCTATAACTGACTTATTATTGCCCCAAATTCGTAAATTTAATTCCCTATTTAACTTGTTTAAAATAAAATCTAAGATATTTTTGCTAATAATACATATTTCTGTTTTAGCTGGGTTGATTAGCCTACACTTAGGGTTTCTACTAAAGTTAACTTTGTGGTCCTTAAGTGCAATAAAGAGTTGGCGTAGGGGAAGGTATTCTATCCTATCACTAACTTTAAGATTGGTAGCGATCCTTCGTGCTTCGATATTCATCTTTTCTTTATAGGTGTCTGTAATGCTATTAGAAAGAAGTCGTTTGTAAAGC
This sequence comes from Octopus bimaculoides, assembly GCF_001194135.2. Lineage (NCBI taxonomy): Eukaryota > Metazoa > Mollusca > Cephalopoda > Octopoda > Octopodidae > Octopus > Octopus bimaculoides. The sequence goes on from NC_069000.1 coordinate 25,012,897, forward strand.
TCTTTTTCAACTGCATATAGATTTTTTTTGTTTTGTCGGACTTCACGAAAATTTTATCTGAATTCTTAATATTTCTAATTTTTTCGTTCATAGTTCTCTGGAGCGAATTGCTTATTTGACAGAATTTTATTCTTCTAATAGGTTCGAATAGGTCTTTTTCAAAAGTTTCTCATTCTAAAATAGGTGGTAGGTTTTTAGAAGATTTAAGTCCATACTTGTTTACATTATTTTGTTGTTCTATCATGACAAAGAAATAAGCCCACCATCTCATTCATCAGATAAAATCTTCTGTCTTCTCGATAAGGCTTTTGAGATCGGTATGTTTCTTATAGAAAATTCCAACGGGTAGAGTTCCATTTTTTCAACTGTTTCTTGTTTCTACTTATGGAGAGTCACTCAAACTTTCTTGAAAAAGAGCAGGGTTCACCAGAGTAAGCACATAAATATGAAACAAGGTGGGAATAAATAGTACTCGAATATCAGAGGTAGAGTAATATGCATTATTACTAAAGCTTCAAAAACATCACAAAATATCACAAAAACTGCTACTCAGAGTTTCACGTTCCCGTTCGTCGGACAGTTGTGATTGAGACTGGAAGAATTAAGGTTATTCGTATAAATATATTATACAATTTACATTGACAAATACACTTTTGAATTTGGATTGTTTCATTGGTTATTTTCAGCTAACGGGTTTTTTTTTAAGGAACAGTGATATAAATAAAAACACCAAAAATTAAAAACCTAAATATCGTATTGTATAAAATCGAAGAAAACCTTATTTCATATAAAATGTATTTTAGTAATTTCACTTAATGATTTATTTAACTACGCCTATGAAATTCCACTACTTTGTTCCTTCTTTCA
>NC_069000.1:25014119-25015035 GCF_001194135.2 Octopus bimaculoides
ATATATATATGCATGCATATATGGGTACAGGACGTCACAAACTGTGTAAACAACATGAAATACGCAGAAAACGAGTTAAATACGTAAACAACGAGAGAAAAAATGGAAAGTAGGACAAGTAAACAGTGAGAAAAGACCCTTCATCACTTGTCGGCTGCCTGTCTACTCCACATTTCGAGCAGTCAACGACAATATGAGTTTTCAAAGACAGTTGCTCCCATAAATTCTAAAATAAAATTTAGGATTTATGGAGGGTCAAAGTTGTGAACAAAAACAGGACAGTGGAGACATACAAGGAAACCGAACGAAAACAAACATGAAGGGTCGTTAGACCAGAACGAGAGGAAGGCAGTGAACGCTGGGAGAAAAATTTTCTTTGAAACGAGAAAAGATAGAAGAGAAAAAAGAACCCTCCAGTCTTTTGAACGTCCGTGCTGGAAAAGATAGGTCACGTGAGGAAAAATGGATGATGGTCACGTGTGAGCAGCGAGCTAGAAAAAAGAGAAAGAGGGGAGAGAGAGACAGATAGAAAACGGTGAAAGTGAGAGGGGGAGAAAAGGGAATTAGAGAAGGATGGAGGAAGAAAACAGTATAGAGTAGAGTCGCATCAGAAAGGTGAAGATAAACTTACTTGGAAATGGATGCGTGACGTTCAGTTAAATAGTAATAATGAATAATATATCTTCATTATCTCCTGTCTTGTTTTTGTTCACAACTTTGACCCTCCATAAATCCTAAATTTTATTTTAGAATTTATGGGAGCAACTGTCTTTGAAGACTCATATTGTCATTGAATGCTCGAAATGAGGAGTAGATAGACAGCCGACAACTAATCAAGGGTCCTTCCTCTGTTTGCTTGTCCTGTTTTCCATTTTTGGTGACGTCCTGTACCCATATATGCATATATATATATATA
>NC_069000.1:25015709-25016964 GCF_001194135.2 Octopus bimaculoides
ATATATATATATATATATATAAATATATATGTAAGTATGCGTGTATGCATGTGTGTAATATGTATATATATGTATTTATGTATGTTTGTATAGGTTTTTAGTGCGTGTAAGTAGAAATGATCTATGTATTCACTTGTTTTGCCTGTATGTAAATAACGTATGTATATATTTTTATGCTGTTAGATTTCTGTAAGTAAATATTTTATTAAAAACAAACTTAATTTTATATTAATTTAACTTATTTAACATTAATTGATTTCCTCTGGGCATGTATGTTTTTACCTAATATTTTGATTTTATACAATACGATATTTAAGCCCTTTAATTTTTGATGTTTTATGACAGTTCCTTAAAAAAACCGTTAGTTGAAATCCAAATTCAAATGTGTATCTGTCAATGTAAATTATATAATATATTTATACGAATAACCTTAATTCTTCCATTCTCAATCACAACTGTCCCACGAACGGGAACGTGAAAGTCTGAGTAGCAGTTTTTGTGATATTTTGTGATGCTTTTGCGGCTTTAATAATAAAGTATATATATATATATATATATATATATATTATATAAAATTCGTGGGTAAGACCGGAACAATGCAAAATAAATCCAAGGTAAATCACAAGAAAACTGGCATATGAATTAATGGTAACCTACCCTGCATTCAATATTTCAAGATTATGAACCCTCTTCAGGAATTAGCGAATGTTGCAGATGTACATGCGTGTGAGTACGTGGGGAGTAGATATGCGCAGAAGGTTGTAGTTATAGCAACCAACTAGCTTCATGTAACTCTCTTCCGTTGTTGAAAGTCGGCTTCCGTTGGCGTATTAATATCGCTTCGGAGATTATAAGGTTGCCTCTGTTGCGCTGTTTTGCCCTGATGTGCACTGTGAACTCTAGCATTCTTGTAGATGTTTCTTCACGGAAGTGTCTTCTGCATGTGTTTTTTTATGCATATGTGTAACTTTCTTGTTGTGCTTCCAAGAAAAGCTATAGCAACAACCTTCTGCGCATGTCTACTCATGTCTACTGAACATGTCTCCTCGCCACATACTCACATACATGTGCATCTGCAACCCTGAAATATTGAATGCAAGGTAAGTCACCATTAATTCATAGGCTTCTTTTCTTGTGATTTACTTTGGATTTTTTTCGCATTGTGCCGGTCCTTCCCACGAATTTTGTACAATATATTCCACATAATGCTTCATTCTAACTATATATATATATATATATATATATATATATATAT
>NC_069000.1:25018581-25021695 GCF_001194135.2 Octopus bimaculoides
ACATCATCAGGAGGAACCATGTCCGGTTTCGGCCCCTACTCCTCTACCGTTTTGACGTGGCGGGGCCACCCCCTTTCGGAGGTGTCTTCAGCTCTGGTGTTGGGTGCATGTCTTCTTTCACTGTTTGTGACTGTTCTAATTCAACTGTGGAATGTCCCTCGCTATGGTTATTTTCCAGGAGGTTCTGGCCACACGTCTTACGGTTCATCAACCCGCGTTGTTGAATTACTTTCTTCCGACATACCTTCCCTTGGTGGATTAGGATCCAGTTAGCTGAAGACATCATCAGGAGGAACCACGTCCGGTTTCGGCCCCTATTCCTCTACCGTACAATCGCACACACATATATATTTTTTATGTATTTGTTGTTACATGTATTTGTATAGAGACTCATACGCAATTTAATGCATTCCTTAGTACGTATAAATTACTGCCGATGTGTGGTAATTATTGATAAAGTAGAGGGATATTTATCTGAAGGTAATTCATATATTAGTGAATGAGATGTTAAATGATTGAAAATTAATTAATGAATAAAAGAATAATAAAGTTAATGGGTTGTCTATTAATCTACATGAAATGATTACTTTATTATTATATGTAAGAACAGTTGGGCTGAATTAGGGGTTGAAAGAGTAAATATTGCTTAAGAAGACAAAGTTAATTTTATAAATAAGGTTTACTACAGTAATTCCGTAACATATTTATTAGTGTAAAAGATTTATCGAGATTTGAAAATCACAATATATTATGTTGATCAGTAAATTATTCGTCATATAATAATGAGATATTAAAATGATTGGGATATATCTTGTTACGAGAATAAATACTTAAACTATGACTGATAAAAATTAAGGATGTTTCTAGGAACGTTGAAATGATGAATTAGGATCGTAGATTTAGAAAACTCACTAAGAAAGCCAGGAACATAAATAACTCTTATTATTGCTAAACAAATTGGTGAACAAATTGGAAGTCGTAAATTAATGATATTGAGGTACTATGAAATATGGAAAAGAAGAAGTAAGGTTAATAAAGCATTGCATATTATGTAATTGTTGTGGGTGAATTTTACTATGAATTAAACCAAAAATAATGCACTGTTTTATGTTCAAAGATTTTATACGCGTTCTAATTTAGGTTAACAAATAAAGAATGTTTAGATAAATTATGTCAATCGTAATCAATCTATGATATATTTTAACATATGAGGGAGTTAATGTCATGTTTTACTAGAACTATTTGAGGAACTCATGTATTACGGGTTAATATGATAGCGTATTATAAATAAGTGATTGTTATTTAAATGCTGAAAACACGTGTTGCTGCCAATGTTTACATCTGTAAGAGTTTTCGATGAACGTGTTTACCAGTTTATTCTTTGAAAACAATATAAAGTATAGTTCAGTATTACATAAGGAACAGAACCTTCCACCCTTTTCATATGGCCTAGAGGTAGAAAGAATTATATATATATATATTATCTTTTACTTCTTTCAGTCATTAGAGTGCGGCCATGCTTGGAGATGTAAACACACCGACACTGCTTGACAAGCGATGATAAGGGACAAACACAGACGAAATGACACACACACGTAATCAATAATTACCATTTTTTTTGTAGACCTGTGGTGCCAAAGAAGTTATCAGGCATAGCTATTTGCAAGTGTCCCAAAGGAGTTGTGAAAGCACTTTTGTATTGCACATTCAGTTTTTCCCTTATCCTCTAGAGGCCTGCAACGAGTGAGCTATTTTCTTCGAACAAAGGCCCCTATCTTGTACTGTACTGACGCGGACTCTTTTGCAAATGTAGGCTTTAGGATTTGTCCTTTCATTTTTTACAGCCGTGGCTTCTTTTTCTTCCCTTTGGCCTGTTTAGACGGTTTGAGATCTTTGTTCGTCGTCTCACTAGAATCTTCCTATCCCTGGGAATTATGTTTTTCTGTCGGTTTGACATTCTGAAGTAAACTTACCGCATATGTCATGCATGATTGCTATAAAGTGATGTAGCTTTAAGTTAATATCTTGCGTTGACCAGTTTTGTTTCATGACCTCTTTCTGAATACCTTTCCAGTAAGCTTTATGAAAGTTTAGGCTTGAAAAGAGTTGGGTGGTCCTAGTAGCTTGCATGTCTGCAGTTTTCTGCGGACAATACATTGTTAGTTCTACTAAGTTATGGTCTGAGAAAATTGTCTGTGTCACCTTAACATTATGAATGAGTGCCGTGTTATTTGTGAAGCAGAGGTCGGAACATTTTTACCACTTGTTGGGTGGAGCACTGTTTGCTCCGTAAATAGCATGTTTGTGAGGTCAAGTAGAGACTCTGTTTACCTCTGTTCATACAATGACATACCTGAGAGAAGGCGTCCCTCAGGCCTTTTGATATTGAGAAGTTTAAGTATCCTAGAAGAAATATGTGAAAGCTGCCTTCTAGGTTGGTTAATACTTCTATCTTTTTGAGGCTCTCTTCGAATGAGCTCCTATGATTTAGAGAATCTGGTGGGTGATATGTAGTACATATTACCATTTGAACTGTTTATTGTGTATTGCCTGAGTGTCACAGAAGGAGTTGAGTGTGTTAGCAGAACTACAGGGGTGACATCTTCCCAGATGTAAATTACAACTCCACTATGAGTTCTTCTCACCTGTCAGTTTGAAATGCAACATACTTTGGTATGTGTATCTCAGTGTCTACCATGTCAGCGGTCAGATGTGTTTCTGTTAGTGTCATGCATATTGCTTGATTAAATGTAACTAAATCTTCAGGCTTTGCGCTGGCAGGATGTTACAAGGCACCTGAGATTCAGCAGGAAAATTGGTTTGACTATGTGTGTGTGTGTGTGTGTGTGTATGTGAGTGTGTAATAACCAATATAAATGATGGTTTGTTCGTGGTTGATTTCTCCACTTACACTTTATATCATACACAAAAGAGAAGAGACAATAAAAGAGGATACAAAGAGAGTTAACTTGAGAGTTAGAGGATGAGTGCACCTACAAGGCTTGGTGTAAAGGAATATCCCCACCACACACAAGGAGAGAGAGAGAGAGAGAGAGAGAGAGAGAGAGAGAGAGAGAGAGAGAGAGAGAGAGAGAGAGAGAGAGAGAGAGAGAG
>NC_069000.1:25021974-25026788 GCF_001194135.2 Octopus bimaculoides
GGGGGGGGGGGTGCGTATATTTTCCTTTAAAGCGCTTTAGCACTTTTCAAGCACAATCTATCCACTTTCCCTGTGTATGTAATTTACATGTTACAACGACGACGTCAACCTGCAATTGGTTACTCTTTAACTCGCAACAACAGATTTAACATTGTTAACGTTCGGTGTAAATCTTTGTTGTGGATTTGGCGCTGGCAACCATATGTAATGTTTGCGATTTGCTGAGAATTAAACGGTACTGTGAACCCAGCAGACAATGTATCCAAAGACAAATATATACTATAGAGCTACTGAACAAACTGCCATGTTTTAACAGAGGAAGAAGAGGTGATTGGAGAGCAATGTTTGGTGTGGGAGCTAGAAATGTACTCGTAAGTGCTTCAGGCAAATATAAGTATTAATGGCTTGTAAAAGCATATGAATTCAGGTAGATACATGGAAACAATTCAAGGAGAGAATTAAGCAATGAAATTGATATAATATTTTGACAGATAAAACTGAATAATTTTTCATTTCAACGGAAGGTACTTACGTATTTCTCACTGTTAAACACCACAATAAATTTCGTTTAATAGGCTTTCTATAACTTTAAGATGACAAAGAAGACTTTTAGTTCTCGAACAAAGACAGAACAGAAGTAATTATTAATTTTGTGCTTGTACCGCATTCTGTTTATGATGTGAAAAATTTGGAAGAAATTGACATATATATTTTGAAGAGCGGCAGATGGAAACAGTTAAAATATAAGAAAGCTAATATCATGTAATAATTTAATACTTTGACTGGAAAATGGTGATTACAAACACACACACACACACACACACACACACACACACACGCACGCACGCACGCACGCGCGCACACACACACACACGCACACACACACACACACACACATGCACACACACACATACACTCACAAAGACACGCACACACACATGCACACACATACGCGCGCACACAAATACACGCACACACACATACACCCCTACATATATATATACACATGCATTATATATATGTATTCTTTGTTTCAGTCATTTGACTGCGGCCATGCTGGAGCACCGCCTTTTGTCGAACAAACCAACCCCAGGACTTATTCTTTGTAAGCCCAGTACTTATTATATCGGAAACTTTTGCCGAATCGCTAGGTTTCGGGGACGTAAACACACCAACATAGGTTGTCAAACGATGGTGGGGGGACAAACACACAGACACACACACAAATATATATACGACGGGCTTCTTTCAGTTTTTGTCTTCCAAATCCACTCAAGGCTTTGATCGGCCCAAGGCTATAGTAGAAGACACTTGCCCAAGATGTCACACAGTGGGACTGAACCCGGGACTATGTGGCTTGGAAGCAAACTTCTTACCACACAGCCACTCCTGCGCCTATATATACATATGCTTTTTTTAGTTTCAGCTCTAGAGCTGCAGCCATGCTGGGATACCGCCGCCAGCTTTGCTACACTTTCACTACTTGAAACCTCGTCCTCATATGTCACAGTTGGTGAGGGAGTTTGGTGAGGGAGTTTGATATTGCTGCCCTCATTTGTGCTTCCTACCACGAGCTCGGTTCATCGGAACTCTTGGCAGAAGAAGATCTAGTTCTGTTTTAAAGACACTTACAGCCACCCGACGTAGGTCTTTCAACATTTTTGGGATGATAGTGAAGGGCTGTGGGCCCTTAAAACCCAAGCTGTTGTAGTATCTGGTCCTGAATCTTGATGGCGATGTTGGGATTTTTGGCACTATGCAGTGGTACCCCGTTCTGCTCTTCGTGTAACTTTCAATGCCAAAAATTTTCCAGATGTATGCCACTGCATATCTTTCCATGAGAGCATTTCAGATTTTTCTCAATCTCCATCGGTGTTGTTTTCGGGTGGTATTTTTCATTATTATCGAGTTCTCTGTTTAGGTGGTTTGCAATCTTTGCGCACCGTCTCATAAGAACTTTGTCTGGGAATTTGTTTTTATGTACAGTGGCCTTTCTTTCTGGGACAAACTCGAAGCATATGACTTGCATTACGGATATGAATTCATTTAGCTTCATGACGATGTTAGATGTGGAAAGACATAGAGGCCAATTGTGTTTGATGATCTTCACAAACAATTTCCAGTCTGCGTTCTGGAAGTTCAGATTTAATAGATTTTAGGTGCTTCTCATAGGGTGCACGTCAGGGGATTCCTTTGATCCATGTTTGGTCAGCTCTATTATATTGTGATCTGAGACTAACCTTGGTGTTACTTTCACATTATGGATGAAATCTATATTGTTTGTAAAGCAGAGATCAAGTATAGTGCTTGTCCTGGTTGGTTACTATACTACTTGCTCCGTGTATAATGTGTTGGTGAGCTTGAACAGGTATTCCACCTGCCTTTGTTCGTACCGCGTCACTCCTTAGAGAAAATGACCCTCAGACCATCCTACGTTGGTCAGGTTGAAGTCTCCCATGAGGAATATATTACTGTGTTGTTCTAATTTGGTTAGGACAGCTATATTTGCAAGGCAATCTTCAAATAGATCCATGTGATTTGGAGCTCCTGGTGGGAGATAGTAGTACATATAACTATATCGATTTGTGTTATATATATACAATTAGTGTGTCACACGCCAAGTTTGAGCATGACAAAAAGATCTGGGGCATGATGTCTTCACGGAAGTTCATTGCAACTCCACCATATAGCATACTTTGGTATATGTATTTCTGCATCTGCGATATCGGAGTTTTGGTGTGTTTCGGTGAATGCTATGCACGAGGCTTGATTGCACGCCACAGGGTTTCTCAGGAAAAGAATGTTGGTACTGTTATTGAGTTGTAACAGTCCTCTAATGTTTAGTAAGAGTATCGATGTGACATCTGCGCTGATCCCAGTAGTGACCACCATGGATCCATTAGCTGTAGTGGTCTTGTCTGTTGGTGGAGATGACTTGAGGCTAAGTCCGTTGCCGTACAGTCTTTTGTACCATGCATAAAAAGATTGTAACTCAGCTGCAACCCTTATGTAGTATCTATACTGGGCTGACTATTGGAGGTAGTGCACGCTACATCAGCGTATTTTCGTTTTGGTGCAGGCTACTTTATCCCCTTTGGGGCTTTTGTTTATACTTTGATCCCTTTGGAGGAATGTTTTGTCCTGGCACATGCAGCTGTGTCACGGTTTTGGGTGTGGGAAACCGCAGTTTGCACTATTGGCTGCATGCGAGCAGACACCGCACAGATGGTATTTACACACCCATGTGTGCTTTCTCTTCTTTTCATTTCTATTATTTGGGGCATCTTTCTTGTCCCTGTGTTTGTTTTCTTTTTAACTATTGGTACGTTCGCATATTGACAGTCTAACTTATTTCTTTCCTTGCTTCTTCTTGGGAGCTGTTTTTATTTTCTTCCTCTTTTATAGTTGTGTCATCATCACCATTTTTGTTTCTGTTTGTTTCCAGAGGCTTTTGCTATCTTTTTATCTTCATTTTCTTTTCCTTTTCTTTTTAACCCTTTCGTCACTTTGGTTATTTGCATTGGTGGTGTTAGAGTCATTAGTGCTGGTATTTTCTTTCTTGACAGATATCTTACTCATGGTCTCATCTTTGTTTGCTTGGAAGTAAGTACAGCCAAGGGAACATCCCTCACTCACATCAGTCTCTCCATCTTTGTCATCTTATTCAAGTTTGTTTTCAAAGATGCTAATGTGCGGTCTGATGAGAGCATAGGAGCGGTTGAATTCTTGTTTCTTTTGCTCCATATAGGCTGTGGTTCTTGTGTAACTACTGCTCTTTAGTGCTGCTGTTATTATAGTTTAGGTTGTCCCCTTCCGATATTTTCCAACCTCTCAAAAATAATCCCAATTCTGGACTCCTCCAGTTTCGAGACATCTTTAATCTGATTACGGCTGTTTCATCCTGTATATATTTAGAGAGAGATAGAGATAGAGAGAGAAAAAAGAAAAAAAATGTGCAGATTTGTATTGATCTACGAGTGGATATACTTATGCAGAGATAGGGAGTGGGAGAGAAAAGGAAATGTATAAATTGCGTAGTCCTATGAGTGAATATATCTATATGTGAGACACAGAGAATAATCTATATATGTATGCTTGAATATATATCACTAATCTTTCTATAGATGCGTTTATGTATTTCTTTTGCAAGATTCCTAATGTGAAATCGTGTGTTGAAACAAATATTCTATGAAAGACAGAATGAACTAAGCAGGACAGTTGGAGATACGCTGAAGAGGTCACAAAATGTGTGATGAAAGATTTCAGATAAAAATAAGAATAATAATAAAACTGAACGAGCAGATAGTGCGTGTGGTTATTTGGTAAAATAAAAAAAATAACCATCCCGAAATATAACAATTTCTATAGGTATATTCCTATGTACGCACATAGATCAATTGATAGAGATACGGAGGGGGATGTGAGAAGGGAGATCCGTAGAAATTAAGTAATTAATTCATGAATTAGAGTGCTGAAACAGACTGCAGCACATGTACAGTCAAAAGATATAAAGCAGGAAAAGTTACCGATCAGTTTATGACTTTATCACGTTTCACAAATCGATGTGTTTAACGGCAGGCGAAGTCACGAAGTGTAAGTGTAAACAAAGCTACTTTTGGATACGATATAGTGGTTCGTAAAAGTATAACACCTTACGTTTAACTATAAATGATATCTTTTACAAGTCATTACTTATGTCCGTTCATCATGACACGTGTGCATGAATCCAATGGAAGGTATTTTAACACAGGCAGATATTTCGTAGATTGAGCTTGAATTTTATCATAATGTGTTTTATTACATATAATCATTAT
>NC_069000.1:25031654-25033027 GCF_001194135.2 Octopus bimaculoides
CATACAGAAAATTGCACTACTGGGTACTGCACACATACTACGCAAAACACTTTCAATACAGTAACCATAAGAGCACCACAGCAAACCACAGCACATACCCAAGGCGCACAGAGCTGCGCTCGGTAGTGAAGTGAAAGCACGTTATAAAAATAAAACTACTGAACAATAATAATAATAATAATGACGATAGGTGCAGTATCAGGCAGTGGCTCACATGGTTTCTGATCTTAATTGATTGGAAGTGTTATCATGTACGTTGTTTTGTCTTGGTATAAAAGATGGGCTACAGTAAATATTCTGCTCAATACCACAGATTTGCTTGTCAGTTATTTGACCTTAACCAGTTGAGCATGTCCCTTGGTGGCTGATGATATGTGCCTCTCTGATCATGAGCAGAAGTAGTGGGGGAGCATCATAGCCATGTGTTGAGAGGAATTCTTTGGGGTTTGAATAATTCACCTTTGGAAACATGGGTGTTTTACTCAACATCCTTAAACAAACCTTATTCAGGGACCTTTTGAGCGGGATGGGCTAATCGAACTGATGAAAATTCTAACTGGGCCCAATCTGCGAGATCATGCGCTGTTTATCTTGATATGTGATCACCATGTCGCGCACATATGGTTGTGATGCATGTGCCTGGTATACCCTTATCAGACGGGTAGTCATGATGGGTATAATGGGCTTCGTATATTTTACCCCAATGGCATGCACTGCTTTCTCACTCAATAATAATAATAATAATAATAATAATAATAATAATAATAATAATAATAATAAAGCCCTGATGCTGTACCAGGCAGTGGCTCTCATGGCTTTTGATCTTAAATGATTGGAAGTGTTATCATGTACACTGTTTTGTGGAGAAAATCAATATGAGAAGTATGGGAAAGATAGCAAAGTACCAGTACCTAACCATTGAATTACAGAGACTATGGAAGTGCGGGTAAAATGTATCCCAGTAGTTATAGGTGCATTCGGAACTATCCCTGAAGATCTGAACAAATAGATAGAGGAAATAGGCATAAAACCCAGTTTAGTACAGCTCCAGAAAATGGTGTTATTATGGACAGTTAGGATACTTAGGAGGGTTCTAGGCACCTAAGGATACTTGTCGTAGCCCAATGTTAAGTTTTTTTCTTTTCCAACATTCTAATCTGTTGTGTGTATACGAAAATAATAATAATAATAATGATTTCATTTATTTGCTACAAGGACGAAGGATGAGGGTGACAATACAAAGACAGGCATAAAGTGTGCGGGTTTACATATAATGAAATGATAAAAAGAAAGAAAGTATGCACGGTATACACTGAAAAAGACGGGACATATGCATAGCATAGAAAGGTAAAAAAAGGTGGCGGGGACGATGA
>NC_069000.1:25033222-25042313 GCF_001194135.2 Octopus bimaculoides
ATGCTATCTTCATAAATTTCATCCATCTTTTAATAAACTCACTCGACGACAGCATTACTCTCAATTTCCTTTTTAAGTAAAACTTGAAGATGTCAATGAGAGCTCTACCAAAGAGGAATGTATTTGTCCTCATGCTTTTCAGCCTTGTCCACCGAACAACTTCTTTCGCCACAACCACTAGGCAAAGGGAAACTGCCTTGCCTACCAGATTGAAAGAGGGCGGCGGGGTGATCATCACTACAGACTCGGCCGACAAATGGATCCGTCTCACATGTGACTGCAGCTGTTCGACATAACCCCACAAGTCAGCAATGCCCGGATACTGAACGAAGGCGTGCAGAACAGTTTCGTCACTCTGTGCGTACTTCGGACAAGCACGTCTGACAGCACATCCGTGCCTGTAGAGTTTATCTCGATCGCTAGCGCTCCCCGGTAGCACTGCCAGGCCAAGGACATCTGGAAGTTATCTATGATAGTTCCCGACAATGATTTCTTTTAATACTGAAGCAGGCAGTGACTCTCATGGCTTCTGATCTTAACTGACTGGAAGTGTTATCATGCACATTGCTTTGTCTTGGTATAAAAGATGGGTCACAGCAAATATTCTGCTTACTACCACAGATTTGCTTGTCAGTTGCTTGACCTTAACCAGTTGAGCATGTCCTTTAGTGGCTGACGATGTGTGCATCTCTGATCACGAGCCGAGGTAGTGGGGTAGCATCATAGCCATGTATTGAGAGGAATTCTTTGGGGTTTGGATAATTCAACTTTGGAAACATGGGTGTTTCGTTCAACATCCTTAAATCTCGACCTGACGAAGATTCTAACTGGGCCCCACCTGCGAGGTCATGCGCTGTTTATCTTGATATGAGATCACTACGTCGCGCATATATGGTTGTGATGCTTGTTCCTGGTGTACCCTTATCAGACGGATAGTTATGATGGGTAAATAAATAGTACCTGTGTTTTATTGACAGAAAATGACCAACTCCAAATATAACAATATATGTTCGTGTGCATGCGCGCACGCGCGCACGCGTGTGCGTGTGTGTATGCTTATATATATATATATATATATATATATATATCGGTCGCATATATCTTTACTTTTATGTGTATATATTTCCCCGTACATGTGCACATTTCTACTAACGCACACATATTCATCATGTACGAGTTTAGTTTACATCCTCACAAATTCACACATACAAACACTTTTGCGTAAATACACATGTATGTACAAGCTTGAATACGCATGCGTAATCTATCTGACTATACATGCATAAAAACACACACACGTATACCCGTTTTTAATTAACATTAAAGATATATAAAACTCAACTGACACATTAAAATACATATGAATCCGTATCAAAATTAGTTACTCCTGAATAAAAGATATATAAAATACATATAAAAAGATTATATGACAAAGAAGCTGTATTTTATACGTGCATCTCCTCTCTCATTTGGATTTGGGATACAGAGACAATATGTGACGTTGATGTCGACATGATCCAAAGGCTAGAAATGGCAACCAAATCTCCGAGAAATCATATTTCTGCCATGAAAAAGGGAAGGAATCACTGCTTTTTAGCACATAGCCACGACTGTTCCTACACCTACATGAAAGATACCTTGTTTTTATTGCCCCCAGAGGTATGGAATGCAAAGCTGACCTCGGTGGATTTTGAACTCAAAACGTTAAGAATTTGAAAGAATCCGCTGTCAAATTACACATCCTTAACAGCAGTAGCAACAACAACAACAACAACAATAACAACAGTGGTAACAACAACAGCAACTTCAGCTGCGATAGCAATAGCAACGTTAACAATAAGAAGCTAGAAATAACAGTTAAACCTCTCTCAGACTGCACCCTACATTACTGAATAAACGGAGTCCTACATAAGAAGAAAAACAAATTACAACTGCTTCCCAACCACATAGTTCAGAGTTCAGTCCCACTGCGTGGCACCTTGGGCAAGTGTCTTCTACTATAGCCTTGGACTGACCAAAGTTTTGTGAGTGTATATGTGTGTGTGTGTGTGTGTGTGTGTGTGTATTTATATTTGTGCTTGTGTTTGTCTCCCCCACCATCGTGCGACAACCGATGTTGGTGTGTTTACCTCCCCGTAACTTAGCGGCTCGGCTTAAGATACCGATAGAACAAGTACTAGGCTTAGAAAGAATAAGTCCAGGGGTTGATTTGTTCGACTGAAGGCGGTGCTCCAGCATGGCCGCAGTCAAATAATTGAAAGAAGTAAAATAAAAATAAAAACAAAAATAAAAGCAGTTGGTCCAGATTGGATCGAAGCCATCTGGGGTCCAAGTAGGGCTAAAGGTAATAGGTAATCTACAGTAACAACTACACCGTGGAGCGGGGGCTAAAGTTATAGGAGCACTAGGTGGTCGCACGATTTGTTAGACATAGTAGCCAAAATATCCTTCGAATCATCTTTCACAATGAAAAACTAAAGAAAAACATAACTATGCACAGGTGTGGCTGTGTGGTAAGAAACTTGGTTCCCATCCACATGGTTCTGGATTTAGTCCTACTGCGTGGCACCTTGGGCAAGTGTCTTCTACTTTAGCCTCGGGCTGACCAAAACCTTGTGAGTGGATTTGGTAGACGGAAACTTAAAGAAGTCCATCGTATATATGTATGTGCGCGCGCGCGCGTGTATGTGTATTTGTCCACCATCACCGCTTGACAATCGGTCTTGGTGTGTTTACGTTCCCGTAACTTAGCAGGTCGGCAAAAAAAGAACCAATATCAAGTACTAGACTTAAAAAAGCAAATAAGTGCTGGGGTCGATTCAAGGAAGTAGCCCCGTAAAATAAAAAAGGTAAAAATATGCATTTCTGTATGGGCCTTAATGTAAAAAAGAGGAACTCGTCACGGTCGGAAGGCCTTTGAACATAGGTTTGCGGAATCAGAGATTAACCTGGACAAAAACAACAATAACAACATAAATATCATCATCAACAGTAACAGCCAAATTACCACCACCACCACCACCACCACCACCACAACAACAACAACAGCAGCAGCAGCAGCAGCAGCAGTAGCAGCAGAGCAACTTACCTGTCATCAACTGCAGAATTCATAAAATCAAACTGTTTTCTAAATCCTGCTTTACACCTTTAACAGTAGTTGAAACTACCACCACAGCATCTTTAACTACTACTACTACTACTACTACTACTACTACTTTTAGTAGTAGCTAAAGTAGTAGTTATAATGGTAATAGTAGTAGTTGTAGTATCTGTAGTAGTTGCAGCTATACTATTACTACTTCTTGTGGTAGTAGTAGTGGATGTGGTGGTG
This sequence comes from Octopus bimaculoides, assembly GCF_001194135.2. Taxonomy (NCBI): domain Eukaryota; kingdom Metazoa; phylum Mollusca; class Cephalopoda; order Octopoda; family Octopodidae; genus Octopus; species Octopus bimaculoides. Next base: position 25,036,554 of record NC_069000.1, read on the forward strand.
GAGGCGGCAGCGGAGGTGGTGGAGGCGGCAGCGGAGGTGGTGGCGTCAGAGTTTATGCTATATTGTAACTGCATCTCTCTCTTTCACTATCAGTCTCTTCCTTTTACACCCACACAGACACACACACACACACACACACACACACACACAATACACACAGCACTATAATAGTGTCTGGCCATATGGTTTTCTGCAAGTACACTGTCAATACAGTCTATTATATGGTATTAGCAAACATCTTCATCATCTTCTCTTCTTTCCTTTGTTATTCCTCTACTTCTTCCTTTCTCTTTCGACAAACGCACCAACACTGAGTTCGCGCGTATAAAGACACACATACACACACGTACATACACACACATGTGCACACACACGCGCGCACATGCACGCTATCACACAAACATACATTTGTATAATTACACACAAAGACACAAACACATGTACGCATATTGATACACATACACAAACATGCAAGTAAACCAACACACACGCACACAAATTGATACAAGCACAAAACACACACACGCATACACACATTGATAATATAAATTCACTAACATACATACGCACGAGCAATTTCACACAAAACACACGCGTAAATACAAACATTTTCACACAAACACACGCACACATAAATATCTGGATAAATGTTTCCATATCAGATTGTTCTTTTCGTGGACATTAGATTATACAATGTTTACATCAAAATCTTAGTTGGTAAAATAAATCTTGATATACCTAAGATTCTTCCTTTCTTAGGTCTTCCATTCTTATATTAAGGATGCATGCTGAGCAAAGAAAGGCTGACGTATTCGATATTTGCTGTTACCATGGATAGCTTGGACATCTCATAAGTTTAGGAGTGAGTCTGTCCTTCTTCAACACATGTTGTAATTAATGTGGTCTCTCTACACATGCAAGAAATTTATGCTTGCGAATTACGCGAACACGTGCACAGCCAACTGACCTTAATCACAAAAGAGTCTACGTAATCACTGCACCTGTTAGAAATAACAACAAAATCTTCCTCAAATACATTTCTATCTTTAAAAATAAGGGAAAGACTACGTTCATCTTCGTACATGTATCTATCCCATTAAAGGTGACGTGGGTCTGAAGAAGAAGAACAACAATAACTATCTCTGATTTGATTTATTATTATTATCGCTGTCTCTGATATTATTATTATTATTATTATTATTATTATTATTACTGTTGTTGTTGTTGTTGTTGTCGCCAGAGCTGGACCTGCATTTCAGAGCTCCATAAGTGTGTGCTTTGTTTAGCTCTAAAAAGATTGTTATTGTTACATTTTATGGTTATAACTTGCGACCAAGTTAAAGTAGACCATAGTTTTCAGATTAACAATGTTATTTTTTTTTGTCCTGTGGGGCAAAAACCACTCGGAAAGAAAATTTTCCTTACAAAATTTGCAAAATTTAATATGGCGTCATCGTCTTTGCCAGTGAGTCAACAAGAGAGGGAAATAGGAGGAGGTGTGGAACGCGATATTGCTTTTCACCGTCACTTGTCCCCACTCACTTTAGATGTAAATGATAGTGGTAGTAGCAGGAGGAATAGCAACAGCAATGATAACAATAACAACAACCACAGTGGAAGTGTCAGGTGTAATGAGAATTCGATCAAGAAAGCACGAAATATAACTAGCAGCAGCCAATTGTGCAAGGAAAATATCACCACCACCACCACCACTACGATCACTGCAAAAACCAGTAAGACTTCGAACAAAGAAAGAGAAGGTTCAAATAGAAATAACGTTTCCTTCGCAAAAGTTACAAATAAGTTTGAAATTATGTCGTTAAAGGAAAAGGAAAAACATTTAAAGGAAACTGAGAGGATTATTAGACGCGAAGAAAGAAAGGCCACACCACTAAATGTGCCTCAAAACCTGCTAGAGGCAACCGAAAAAAACCCAATCATGTACAGATGCCTGTCCATGAAAAGAAGACTGGAAAAAATACCATCAGACCAAGCCGATCTCTGCCTCATAAATATATGGAGAAATGTCAGCTTTGTCTGTCACGCCCCAAAGTACGGCTACACGAAGGTCATATTTCAGTCGGAATCACTGGCACAAAAACAATCAAATGTCCCATTAAAAACGGAGGAGTTCACTTTAATTTCCATCTATCTGGAACAGAGAGTGATCTGAATAAAAGTAACATGCCACCAGAAATCGATTTCTGGTAGGTAGCGAAAGCCGTGGTGCTGGAAGATCCTAGAATACTCCCAGAAATCCCAAAATCCAAAAACGAGAACTGGGTTGGGATAGGGTTAGAAATTCTACTGCAAGTAAAACTAGAAACTGTAGAGAAAATTCCCGACCTAATAGAAATCCCTGGAGGCCAGCATCTGCAGGTGATCGTGAAAGGAAGAAGGTCACGATGTTACTTCTGTGGCGATTCAGGTCAAATCAGAGTTTATTGCCCAAAGGATAGAAGGAACAGAGGAAAAATGAGCCGCAACAACCATTAACCACTACGACCACAACAACAACAGACACCACAACAATGGCAGCAGAAGCAGCAGAAACAGCAACAACACCAACAGAAACAATTGGACACAATAGCATCCACAAAAACCACTACAGCACCGGTAGCAACTGTAGTTACAACGACTGGAGTGGAAACAACTGCACGACGTCAAGCAGAATGCACACCAGCAGCAGCTACAACTATATAACAAGCGAGAACAATAACGGCAGCAACAGGGAACTACCCACCAAAAATAATGACAACACCATTAACAACGCCAACAGTAAAACAAATACCTGCGGAAGAAATACCCCTCCCATATTTAGATAACGAAAACGACGGAAATAAGGAGGGACAGGCATTGCAAACAGTCACACTAAAGGGATGGAAAAGACGGAAGAGCACAAACGATGACCAGAAAAAAACAGGCAGGTACGAGAAAATGGAAGAGGGAACGAACAGTAACAACAGTACACCATGCATAAACTCACCTACACACAGAGAGGCAACAATAACATCATACCCACCACTACCACAACAATCTCCACAACCATCACAAATACAACAGATGGACTGCATCCCACCAAATGATCATAAACCAGACGTTATAAATCTCACAGCTATAAGCACAAAAAATAACGAATTAATAGAACACATCCACAAACACATGGCTATTAATGAATCCAATTATGTCACCAACCACAAATATACCGGCACAGATAAAAATATTCAAAACTACTCAGAGCGACTGCAAAATGTTGAAATCTAGATATCCCCAGTTTGTAGTAGTCTTTCAAATGAACCTCAATATCAGATTTTACAAGGAACTGCTGGGGAAAATCCCACATCCAACGTAAGGGACGGATTAGGCATTCCCATCCCCTACAAAGCCTTGGTAAGTAGCTCTCTTCTACTTTCACACATTCCCCTCGTCCAATATGGTATTGCTTAGAGTGGACTGTATAAACGTATTCGGTTCGGGGTCATCATGGAAGCAAGGTCACTTGCTCAATAACCTCAGATGGCGAAAATTAAACGTAATAGCTGCCACTGAAACCAGGATCTCGAACTCGCGAGACTTAGCACCCATTTTTGATGATTATGAGATCTCTACATCTCTTAGTTGACCGGGAATGGGAGGGGGTGAGGTGGTGGTGTTGTTCAGAAAAGACCTAGGTCTGGAGATACGGTTAGTCTTCCTGAACCCGGCAGGGAGGATGGTAGTCCTGGACGCGAATGATAACGAAAGCAGTGCCTTTAGACGGGTCGCTGTGTACGCACCGACCGGAGCGAGACAGCCAGAGGTCTTTCTTAGGACGTCTCGCTCCTTAGTGTTAGTGGGAGACTGGAACGTCATTTTGAATGTACGTATGGATTGGGTGGGGCTAGCTGATAAGAAAGGTGGGTGCGGAAGCCTCGCAAACCTGCTCGATCGTTTCCATTTGGCTGACAGGTTCAGACTAGTTTTCCCGAATGTTCCAATGTGGACGAAGAGAAATAGCGTGGAGTCATCCAGATCTTATCTAGGGTATTTTGTGGGCCAGCAGATAAGGATAGCATACATTGTCAACAATTTGAAGTTGTCAGCTATAAAGCCCACAAACTTGTGATCTGTATGGTCGACCTATGTAGGCCCCATAGGCAGGGCTCCGGATACTGGAAGCTAAACGCGTCTTTCCCGGCGCGCCAAACTTTCAGAGACCGGATTAGTTAGTTAGTCAATCAAAAATTAACGGGTGCAGTCGTCAACAACCGATGATGGGCAGCCATAAAATGAGCAGTTAGAGTAGAAGCAGTAAGATTTAGCAGGGAATTAGCGATAAAGAATACTAGAGTAGAGGGAGTATTAGGAAATTAGAAGAGGCACTCAGTAGTGGCATAGCGACCGACATACTAACAGTGAGGTTGCTTCGGAACCAATTCTTCAGCACCAAGTATGAAGATTTAGCAGGGAATTAGCGGCACTTTGTACGAGGCTCGCAGTGGTTCGGAGGCGGAGGTGAACTTCATCTCTTATCTCGATGGATTGCCGCGGCTTTCCTCCAGGGATGTGGAGTTCTGCGAAATGCCGATAACAGCGGAAGATATACGTGACGCACTGGACAGTTGCGCGAGGGAGAAGTCTCCGGGATTGGATGGTCTGCCCTTCGAACTTTATACTCATATGCCAGACTTGTTCGGTGAGATTTTGGTAGATGTCTACCGCAACTGGCAGCAGAATGGGAGAATCCCCAGATTTGTGAGCCGAGATGTGGTGACGCTACTGAGAAAGTATCCGAGAAAGGGGGACATTGTTGATAACTTTAGGCCCGTAACTCTACTAAATGCAGATTACAAAATTTTGGCCAAGGTATTAGCAAAGATGTTGGCGTTTGTCGTGGCCAGACTGGTGGGTTATGCGCAGACTTGCGCTATCCCCAATAGATCTATGAACGACAACCTCCACCTCACGCAATACACGATGGAGAGGGTTGATAAAGAATCTGGCATGGGTAGGGACCTGATCAATTTGGATCAGCTGAAAGCCTTCGATAGGGTTGACCGTCGGTACTTGGAGGCTGTCCTTATGGCGTCTGACTTCGGTCTCGTTTTCAGAGGCTAGATCGCTGCAATGTACATCGACATCTGTTCGCTGGTCAAAGTAAATGGCCACCTGTCGGAATCGTTTGGCATCGCCCGTTCCGTTCATCAAGGATGTCCAATCTCATCCCTTCTCTACGTACTGGCACTGGAGCCTTTACTGAGGAAGCTGGATGTTTCGAGGGGCATCCCGCGTGAGCTATAGGATGCGGAAGAGGTGTGTTAGCGTATACGGACGATGTCATCGTGATAATGTCGAATGTCCCTGAAATAGAGATGGTCGGTACTACACTAAGCAAATACGAAGTTGTGAGAAGAGTAATGATCAACCAGTAGAAATCAATCGGCCTGCAGCTCGGCACCTGGAGAGGCAGGTCAATGCTGACCGACAGCATTGTCGGGCGCTGGACGGAAGGACTGGTTAAGTTGCTCGGGGTCTGGTTTAGTCCGGACCTTTAAGTGGACAAGGCTTAGGGAAAGATGACAGACATGGTGGCCAGTCTCACACAGAAATAGGTCGAGAGGAAGCTTTCCCAGAAAGGCCGGACGGAAGTGGCGAATGCATACATCGCCTGACTCTCGTCCCATGCCCCACTTCGTGGCTAAACAGGCTGGTGCGCTTGCTATTGTGCTTCTTGTGGAAGGGTACCGCTTGTTAGATGGTTCATTTGCTGTCAGCACCCGT
>NC_069000.1:25046702-25048258 GCF_001194135.2 Octopus bimaculoides
GCATCATAGCCATGTGTTGAGAGGAATTCTTTCGGGTTTTAATATTTCACCTTTGGAAACATGGGTGTTTTGCTCAACATCCTTAAACAAACCTTATTCAGGGACCTTTTGAGCGGGATGGGCTACTCGACCTGAAGAAAATTCTAACTGGGCCCCACCTGCGAGGTCATGCGCTGTTTATCTTGATATGAGATCACCATGTTGCGTACATATGGTTGTGATGCATGTGCCTGGTGTACCCTTATCAGACGAGTAGTCATGATGGGTATAATGGGCTTCGTATATTTTACCCCCAGTGTCACTTTGATGACGTGCACTGCTCTCTCACTCAATAATAATAATAATAATAGATTGTGATGCCTGTGCCTGGTGTACCTTTATCAGATGAGTAGTCATGATGGGTGTACTGGGATTCGTATATTTTATCCGAAGGTCACTTTGATGGGATTGCACTGCTCTCTCACTCAATACTACTAATAATAATTATTATTTTGTTTTGGCTCAGATTCGATCTTATTTCTTGTAGGATTTATGTGGGTAGCCGGTTACAGCCTGTAACTTTAGGTATCCACAAGTCTTCAGCTGTCTTTCAAATGCTAGTAATCCTTACTGTTCCCAAGAGACAAACTTTCTGTAGGAGCTCTTCCGGGCATTCTATTCCAATCTCCTTCAGCCATTTGTCTATATCTTTGCTTACTGTTCCCAACGCATGAATTATTATAGGCACGACCTTTACTGTTATCATGCTCCAAATTCTTACTATTTCAAATTTTAAGGGATTGTATTTCTTTTGTGTTTCTTCCTCTTTCTTTACAATCCTGGAATCAAACGGTCGTGATGGATCGATTAGTAAGCAACTTCGTTTCTTCCTTATCTATAATTGTTATTATGCCCGGTCTGTTATTTTCTACCTTCTTGTCCGTTTGAAAAGGTAAGTCCAACAAAATCTTGCATTTCTGCAACTCCAGTACTCTTTCGATTCGGTAGTTATGCCACGTATTTCCAGCTTCAAATCCCCATGTCTGGCATAGCTTACAGTGTATTATTATTATTATTATTATTATTATTATGGTTCAGTAGTTTTATTTTATTATTATTATTATTCAGTAGTTTTATTTTGATAACGTGCTTTCACTTCACTACCGAGCGCAGCTCTGTGTGCCTTGGGTATGTGTTGTGGTTTGCTGTGATGCTCTTATGGTTACTGTATTGAAAGTGTTTAGCATAGGATGTGTGCAGTGCCCAGTAGTGCAATTTTCTCTAATGTTATATATATCTGTAAGTACTGGTGTTTTTGTTATGTATTTGTCTGAATATTTTTTATTATACCTAAGGCACCTACTATGATGGGAATTGTTTCTGTTTTAGATTCCACATTCGAGTTACCTCTATTTCCAGGTCTTTGTATTTTGAAAGTTTCTCCATTTCTTTTAGGGAAACGTTGTCATCTGCTGGTATTGATACATCAATTAGAAAGCATTTTTTTCCTTCATGATCTTTGACAACTATATCTGGTTTATTGGCCTTAATTTCTCTATCTGTATGTATTGGCATAT
>NC_069000.1:25049593-25053523 GCF_001194135.2 Octopus bimaculoides
TGTGTGTGTGTGTGTGTGTGTGTGTGTGTTGGTGTGTCTGTGTTTGTCCTCCCAACATCGCTTGACAACCGATGCAGGTGTATTCACGTCCCCGTAACTTAGCTAACCGCCTACACTTTTTTCTGCAAAATAGGGGTAGTTTATCCTGTTCAGGCTATATTATTAGCACTATCCTGCGATTGAGAATTTTAAATCACTTCTTTAACTTTCTAACGCTTCTAAACGCTTCTAAAAGCAAACTTCGTTTGTTTGTTTACGTTTATCGTAATTTGAATTTAATATATATATGTGTGTGTGTGTGTGTGTTTGTGTGTCTGTGTTTTTCCCCCTACCATAATTTTATAACCGACGTTGGTGTGTTTATGTCCGATAGAATAAGTTCCGACAGAATAAGTTCTGGGGTCGATTTGTTCGACTAAATGATAGCCACCGCCAAGACCAGGTCTTGACTATGTGGGTCACTTTGTTCGAAACCTCAGACCAGTTCTTTTCTATCTGGAGATCTGGGCCAACCCAGATTCCTAGCAACTTAATCGGGCCCTCCGCCCAGCGTCCTACGACGCTATTCGAAGGCATCGACTTGCCCCTCCAGGTGCCGAGTTGCAAGCCGACCAACTTTTCCCGGTTAATTTTTGCTTCTGCCACCGTCTCGTAAACCTTAATGGTTTCATCTACTTGATGTAGGTGTTCCATCTTGGTCACGATGATAGTGATGTCGTCCGCGTATGCTGTAACCAATCCTCCACCTTCTGGATTCGTCGGGATGCCTCTCAGCTTTCTCAGTAATGGCTCCAGGGCCATCACGTACAAAAGCGGAGAGAGCGGACACCCTTGGCAAACCGACCGTTTGATGCAGAACGACTTTGAGAAAAAGCCGTTCACCCGAACGATCGAGTCGATGTTATTGTATATGATCCACCTAAGGAAACCAAGACCCAGTCCGAACCGCGCGAGAACAGAAACCAGGTACCGATGGTCCACCCTATCGAATGCTTATGTTGGTCTAAATGGACCAGTGCCCCGCCCTTGCCTGATTTTTTTCCATACCCTTCTACAGTGTAGCGTATAAGATGAAGATTATCCTGGATGGTTCTGCCGGGGACTGCACAGGTTTGTGCCCCTCCCATCAGGCCATCCGCGACACGCATCAATCTTTTTGCTAACACTTTGACTAAAATCTTCATCTCTGCGTTCAGCAGAGTGATAGGCCTGAAATTATCTATATTATCCCCCTTGTCCGGGTCCTTCCTGAGCAGCGTCACAACTCCCCGGTGAACAGATCTGGAGATAATTCCATTCTGCTGCCAGTTCGCATAAACGCTAGCCAGTATGTTCCCAAACAAGTCTGGCATACTTTTATACAGCTCGTAGGGAAGACCATCGAGACCCGGTGCCTTACCACCACCGCAGTCCGCTATGGCCTCATTTCCACGTTGAGCTTCTACAACCAGTGCCCATCCAGCGGCCTTGATTCCCTCGCTTCCCATTGCACGAAGTCTAGCTCTGACGATACACCCCATGTGTTTGGCTTCGAGGTGCTGGTTTAATTCCAGTCTTTTCACCTTCACATGGGATGCGTCGCCAGCTGTCATGGCTTCCTCTAGGGCCTTAACTAATTCATTTTCTTTCCTACGCCCTCTAGCCACTAACCCTATGCTATATCTAATAGACTCGAATTTAATGGCTCTTTTGAGGGCGTACCACCATTTGTTGTTGATAATGAAACCGGTTAACGCCCTCTGTATTAGTAACTTAATCCAGCTCTTGTACTCCTCAATCGCCAAATGGGACTTATTGAGTTTCCAGTAGCCGGAACCCTTACTATATATCTTATCTAGGTGAAGTTTACAAGTTACCATCTTGTGGTCACTGTAACTGACCAAGTGGAATTGTGGACGCGTAACTATTTCTTTATCCAATTTTCTAATAAATATCCTATCTATGTAAGACTTTGAAGACCCGTCGCTATTTGACCATGTCCACAATGGAGCGTTCGGGAATTCTAGTCTGTAGGGATCTACTAGCTGAAAGTGGTTTAGTATATCTCGGAAGCCTATGTTCGGTTTCTATTAGGATTCGACCCAACACTATCCACTCGCGCATTGAGAATAATGTTAAAGTCTTCTAACACAACTAGTGAACGTGACGTGCCTAGAAACTCCTCCAGTTCTCGGTAATAATCAGTCTGACTTGAATTAGGTGCATAAACAGCAACCAGCCTGATTTCCTTACCACAGCTGAACGTCAGATCTAAAACGACCAGCTTACCTTCTGGATCAGAAAAAATCAACTTTTTCTCTGAAACTCGGTTTCTTTTAAGTAGGACCAACACCCCACCCCCGCCACCCAGCGGGCCTGGAGAAGCGAACCTCTCGTAGCCACTCAGGAGCGGGAACAGATCTCATCGCCCTTTTAACCGAGTTTCAGTAGCAACAATGACATCTAAACTTTGTGCCCTGACGTCATTTAGGAAATGTCCTTGTTTCCAGCTTGACGCCAGGCCACGTACATTTATACATCCTACGTGAACAGCCATTAAAGTGATTTACCTCAGTCGATGTCTGAAGGCGGAGGGTTATCCGCCTCCTTTTCTTTTTCTCGGACTCGCGATGTCGGAGTGATGAGGCCCTTATATAGATTATCAGTAATGTCCAATCTGGGAGGGCCTACATCCTTACAAAATTCGTTAGCCAATATTTTACAGTTTTTCGTATCAGTCTTGAAGATGTGAAATCCATTCAAACTTCCAGAGTTGTCTATTTTTTCTGCATGAAGCACTGCCAGCCGGTTCGCTAGATCTCGATTCGAGCTGTCAACCGCCATGTAGCAGTTTTCTTCTCTCTTTCTTGGTTTTTTAAATTGTCTTTGTTCACTTATTTTTTTCTTTTCCTTTTCAGTGGGGTGGGTGGATTCATTTTCCTCTTGTAGGTTACTGTTTCCCACCCCTCGCCTGCTTTTTCATCTGGTACAGGTGTTTGTTCCGCCGGTGTTACTGTAATCTCTTCTACCTCCTTTGTTTCTTGTTTTCATTTTCCTTGTAGTCCGCCCTGATGTGGCCCTTTTTACCACACTGGAAGCAACGAGGTTGGCGACCCTCTACCACGACTACTAGTCGGGTCTCACCAACCTCGATAATCTCTGTTATTTGGTCCAGCGTGGTCTGTTCTGTTTGCATCACAATTCTCAGGCTCTGGTCATGCCAATTGCGTGGCTCCATCACAGCAGCTTCTTATACAGATATTTTATCTTCTTGGCCCATAGTAACTGCCACGACAAGTCACTCTAATCCACCCCAGGAGGAATGTTACTTATTGTAACCCTTGAAGTTCTTCTGCCCATATATATGAGCAGAAGCACCACCTCTTCGTTTTTAACGGGTCGACTGAATGGAGTCGAGCTGCTTCTTCTGACTCCATTCTTACTTCGACGGTTGCATACCGCCTACCTCTGTTTACGTACTTTACGAGGTGCCATTATAGGCTTTCAACATTTCTCACTTTCACTTTCTACGACGTAATCTATTTTCTTTTCTTTAACCTTGTAAGTCTTAAAAATTAGGGTTTTCTTCTCTACCTCTTGTTGAATTTCTTTTGGAGGGGCTACTTTAACTTCATTCCCCTCCTTCTAAAGTATTTCCTTGTGTTTATCTAAATTGTTCAGGTCTAGAATTAAAATTTTTGTACCTGCCGCAGCAGCAAAGTCTAATTTTTGGTTTTCTTCTATTTTTTCTTTTGTAATTAAACTTGCAACTTCAATGTTTCTTCTTGACATCGATGGTCTCGTAGTTTCTATTAATGTCTTTTCAACATTTATTTTCTACTTCTTCACTCAATAATTTCTCCATATTCGAGCTTGCCATAATGCAAGCTTGCCCACACGGCAAGGCACAAAAAGAAAGTTTTCAAAAACCGTCCAACAAACGTTTCTACA
>NC_069000.1:25053535-25055432 GCF_001194135.2 Octopus bimaculoides
AAGTTTCTACAAATAACCAAATGGTTTCAGCAAAAAAAAAAAAAAATTTCAAAGTAATGAAACATCCACTTCTTCGTAAACCTCAAAACAATCCAACAATAATTCAAAACACAACTGGCACGCACTGATTCGATTTTGGGATCGATTTTTTTTATTACCTATGAAAGGCGGTACAAAGAATCTTCCATCAACATTACAACACATAAAGACAATACAAAACGACAAACACAAACTCGGGGAAATAGAAATACAAAAAGATGAAATCAGAAGAAAAACTAAAATAACGAATGGTAATATGAAAAAAAATCAAAAAATGAGAAATTGAAGTGATATTACCTGCCCCATCAAGTAACATCACTTACTTGTCTTTACACCTGTTCTCCATGATATCTATACCATATCGTGTTTTTAGTTCTTCGTGTTCTATTTCTTTTAGCAATTTGTCCATATTATGATTCACCTTCCATACCTCAAAATCATCGAATCTTTTAATTTTGTTTAAATGTTTTTCTGTTATTAAACATCACTAATTTCTCCATACTCGTCGTCGTTAACGTCCTCATAGACTGTATCTTCCCATTTCTCCACTATCTCATGCACTTCTTTCTCTGTCTCAAAATAAACCAATACATGCATAACAGTCAGTGGGAGGGGAAGTTTCTAAAACATTGTGCGTGGTGTCCTTTTTTTGTTTTCGTGTAGGTGGGAAATGGGTAGGTATAGTGTCTGCAGAGTGAGGGTGGGACAAAGAGGGTGTGGATGGGCATTGGTTGGGTTGGGGGTTCTGCATGTGAGAGGCCTACATTCTTCCTTTTTCTTTTCGAACTTTTCTTACTTGTTTTCCACTCATTTCCTTCATTTTCTTTTTCCGCCGGTATTGTTCCCTCATTCTCTGTTCTTTCTTGTTGTTTCTCTTGTAGTAACTGCTGTGTATGCCGTTCTTCATTTTCTTTGATTAATGGAGGGAAACTCGCTCTTATGTGGCCATTCAGGCCACATTTATAACAGCGAGGGATTCTGCCCTCCACCCACACTCTCAGACTATGTCGCCCATCGTTATCGTCTCTGCCAGTTTCTCTAGTGTTTCTCTCTCAGTTTGAATGTTCATCTCCAATGATTTCCCTCTTTAGTTGACGTGGCTTGGATAACAGACATACCTTTTCCTCACTTCCGAGGAGTACAGCCGCCGCCACCCAAGCCGCTTCCATATCAGGCGGTATTCCTTCTACCCTGACCCTTGATGTCCTTCTTCCAAGATACATGGGTAGAAGGACTACTTTATCCGTCTTCAACGTTTTTATGGCCATCCTCCTTGCTACCTCTTCCGATTTGAATTGTGCTACTATTATTCCAAATTTATTGCTTCGTGTAAGGAATATTACATCCTTCGTTACTGTTCTCAACGCTTTTTCTATCGTTTCAATTTCCATGAGTTCTACTTTATTTTTTTCTGCCGCAATTACTTTATACGTAATCGTTTTCCTCTTTCCATTTTTTCTTTTATTTTCTGTAGCGGTGACAGCTTTACTTCTCCACCCACTTTCGTTGCCATTTTCTGATAATCTATCATTTCCGTTAGGTCTACTTCACATGTTTTAACTTCTGTTATTTTCGCAAAGCTCTTTTTCTCCTCTAGTACTTTATCTATTTTGTAGACCGTCTTTGCAAGCTCATCCTCCGAAGTTGACAAATCTGACCCACTCAGGTCAGAAAAAAACATATTTTTGGCCATTTAGTCAAGCTAATTCTCCTTAACGCGGAGAAAAAGCACTACCGTCAAAAATCGCTGCAAAGCAGCACAAAAATTTCAAACAAACAGCAAATCACCAATAGCACGCACTGATTAGATTTTGGGATCTGTTTTTTTATTACCCATGCGGGCTAACATAGAGGTGAC
>NC_069000.1:25061767-25067198 GCF_001194135.2 Octopus bimaculoides
TATAGATACATACATAGATAGATAGATAGATAGATAGATAGATAGATAGATAGATAGATAGACATACATCACCGTCGCAATCGACTATCATGATGTACATAATCACCATCAACACCAAACCAATACAAGCACCGCCATTACCTATCCACCGACCAACATCATTAATAGTATGAACAAAATAAGCAACTCCATTTAATATAAAAGAGAAAAATATGAAATAATGTGATGCTCTCATGTATTCAATAGCTGAATGAAATGTTTTTGATTTTAAGCAAAGAAGGGTTGACTTAAGTCTAAATAGAAACACCCATACATTTTACAAGAACGATATGACAACTGTTACCATCAGCAATAATAACATCAACATGGTAGCAATGTCTGTATGCTACATATATTGCATGTCAACGCAATGGTATAGAGTGCGTGTTTGTGACTCTTGGTGGTGGAATTCTCATGGCTCAAGTCAGAGATACAAGCAGCAAACACAGCAATCTGGCTACACTTTAACTAACTGTAGTTACACTTTACTTCCCCCGCTCCACCTCTTCACCCTTTCTTCTCATTTCCATTCTTATATCCATAGGAACATGACAGTAATATTTTGCCGTTACTAAACAGATTTCTTTTCTGTTGTTGTGGATAATTGTCGATCGTTGTCACTGTTGTTTTTGCCAATAGTTTAAAATATCAAGAACGAAGACATAAAGTAGAACTGAAGGTAGTAGTTTGAAAAGAAACCATATTAAACATTTTGTTTAAGAAAAGGCTTGATACGAGAGACAAAAATCAGACATATTACCAAAACATTAAAAATTGCAGAGAGTAAAATATGTCACATTATTCTAGAGAGAGAAAAATATGTGTCAATAGAAAGAAAACCGGGTCAAATGCGCAAGAAGCTACTCTATTTACTACTCTATTTACTACTCATAGAACTAATGTTATGCTTAAAATGGAACAGAACTTGAATGAAAGATTCGGGGACAAGATGATAACGAAACAGTCAAAAGTTTCTATGACGATGTACAGAACAGAAAGTTGATACTTCTTATGAAAAACATTTTTAGTCTAGTAAAGAATGCTTGAATTTGTACAACATAAAAAGAAACTGGTGAAACTGCCAGTGTTGCTACAAAGATTGCGATAAATTATCCTGAGTAGCTGAAAAAGTTATTAATGGAGTTACAAAAGTTATTAATGGAGTTACAAAATTGTTAAAACTGCACTTTAATTCTCGAGAAGAAAAAAACAATACCAGAGTTTAAAACTTCGAAAAAGCGTCTAATACATCTGGGAGGAAATACCGTTCATAATATGAAATTAAAACACCTGCCCGTGTATCACCTCGAAAATCCAAGAGCTTTCAAGGGTTACGCAATGTTTATTTTTCTTTTGATTTGGAGTTCAAAGAAGGCAGAGATTACTATGAGCTTTTTTTGAAAAGGGCTTTACAAACAATCTACAAACTTCAGTTCTATATTAAAGAGATGAGGAATTATGTACATTATTTACATTATCTACAGTTGGCGGATATTTGTCTTCATCTTGTTTGTTGTTAACACAACGTTTCGGCTGATATACCCTCCAGCCTTCATCAGGTGTCTTGGGGAATTTTCGAACCTGGATTCTCATTCCTAAGGTATTTTTCAATGTTGTGGGCATATAGCGTAGTGGTTAAGAGCGCGGGCTACTAACCCCCAAGATTCCGAGTTCGATTCCAGGCAGTGACTTGAATACTACTACTACTACTACTACTACTACTACTACTACTACTACTACTACTACTACTACTACTAACAACAACAACAACAACATCGAAAAATACCTTAGGAATGAGAACCCAGGTTCGAAATTTCCTCAAGACACCTGATGAAGGCTGGAGGGTATATCAGCCGAAACGTTGTGTTAACCACAAACAAGATGAGGACAAATATCCGTCAATTGTAAATAATGTAAATAAAATCTACAAACTTGTAGAGAGGTTCGGTGTCAGACATAATACTTTCAACAAAGCATGGCTCATTTTAGATAATACACAAAGACACTCAGTGAAATTAGGTGAGCTTTCTAATCATGTGAGAATATAAAATATATCCTCAAGGATACAAGGTTTTTACTCTAGCTAATAGATCAAGGTGTGATAGCTAACCTGAAGACATCTGAAAAGTTTTAAACGACTCATGAAAACAATTGACAGTAGGAAAAAACCAGTAGTTACACACTCCTGGAAGAAGTTCAACATAACGGATATTGTGTATAACATAGTTGAGTAATGGAATTGAGTGGAACTCTCAACAGTGAATGGTGCTTGGAGGAAAAATATGGCCAGGCTGTGTGCGTAACTAGGTAAGTTTTCCACAAGCAGAAAGTTTACATCAAATTCGGAGAGACATCATGGCATTTGCAAATAATGTAAGGTTTGAAGTCACAGAGGATGGTATAGTGGATTTACTAGTGTCTCGTTGAGAGAGTTTATCTAACGAGCAGATGAGGTTCTTAAAAAAAGCGCAAGCTGAGAAGAAAATGACAATACGGAAATTCTTCTAATTCTATTAAAAGTTAACTGTGAAAAATATTGCTAATTACCGTGCACTTGTAGAAGAAGGTCGGCAACATTTTGAGGATAACCACACTAATTATGATTGTAATATAAAAATGACAGTAGGAGTTACAATCTTCTCAGATTCTACACAGAGCGTAATAGAGAGTTCAAGCAATTTTGGATAAGTTCTTCGGCCTCAAGACAATGATCATAGTGAAAATATTGTCTCTCAAATTCCAGTAATTCTCATTCCTCTATCACTATTCTTTACTCACTATTCAATATATTTCGTGGTAAGAATGCAACCTGTCACGATATTATGAGTCTACAATGTACTTTCCAAATGTTTAGATGTTTTTTATGTATGCATATTGTAATGAGTATATTCAGAAATTTTTATTTTCATGCGTAAAACTAGACATGTTGCTTGTTTTGATGGTGCTGTTTCTCTTCGAAAACTAAATCCAGCGAACACGTCCTTGCTTTATAATATGAAAAAATCAATGAAGTCATGGGAAAACTGACCTATGCAGTAAAAAAAAAAAAAAAAAAATTGAAAGCATAATCCTCATTGACTTTTGAACCGCAAAAGTGAATTACCATTTGTATTGTGTCCATCGATTCGTCAAAACATTCCGTTTTCCTCATAAATCGAAATGTCACGCCTTCAATAGCTCAACATACATCCACCTCCTGATTAATGGGACATGCAATTCACTTAAATTTGTATTTGTACCAGACACTTAAAAAGCAAAAGTAATAAGTACCTGAAGACGTAAGAGACATAACCGCCGAAGTAGCGGAGGGTAAACATATTATAAACACGACTGCCACACCCAGGAAAAGCCCAGCAGCGACACCTAATAAAGAAAAGAACGGGGAGGTAGGCGAATTTGTACAGCTTCTCCCCAAACTGAAAGTGTGAGTAATCTCTTTCCTTTTATTTCTCAAAAATGATTAAGTTAGGGTGCATAAAGGTGCGTGGACTGGGGTCGAAATGGAAGCAGGCTTCTTTTCTGGACGACCTCAGGACAAGTGATATAGATGTAGCAGTCACAGCTGAGTCCAAGATGAGTGGATTAGAAGCGTTCTCTCCTCTTCTGAATGACTATGAGAAATTTATTTCTCCTAGCCGACGAGGAGTGGGGGCGTGGTGGTCTTATTCAGGAAGAACTTGAACTTGTAGGTAAGTACTGTCTTTCCGGACCCAGAAGGTAGGCTGGTCGTCCTGGATGTAACTCATGAAAGTAAACAGTCCTTTAGGTTGGTATCTGTGTACGTTCCTAACGAGCGTGGGCAGTCGGGTTTTTTTCGAGACGTGAAGCACTTTCTAGTGACGTCTAAAACAGTAGTTCTATTAGGAGACTTTAATACTATACTCGATACGCAGGTGGATAGTGTTAGCTCGACTGATATGAAAGGAAATCCTGGCCTCAAGGGTCTACTAGAGAGCTATAATCTAGTAGACCGTTACAGATTGGATGAGCCGTTCGTTCCATAGTAGACGTGGAGTAATAACGACGGCTCATGCAGATCTTACATTGGTAGGGTATACGTTAGAGATAGAGATAAGGATACTTTTAGTTGTCCACAATTTAATATAGTACCTTACACGGATCACAAATTTGTGGCGTGTGAAGTACACTTAGATAAATGTCACAGACAGGGACCCAGGTAGTAGAAAATGAACAAGTCTATTTTGACTTGTAAAGCCTTCCGTGCCCGGATTAAGGAGTTAGTACAGAGGGCACTATGTGGCGCCATCATTAATAATAGATGGTGGCACGTCCTCAAGAGAGTCATTTGTTTAGAGTCTATTAGATTTAGCAATCAGCTAAGTTTAGATAGATCAAGAATAGAGGGTGACTTAGTTAAGAACTTAGACGAGGCCTTGAAATCTGGCTCTGCATCTAGAGTGCTGGCGGCGAGAACGGTCTTGTACCATTACTTCAACGCCAAGCATGAAGGTAGCAGAGTTAGAGCTAAGCTACGTGCAGTGGGACGAGAAGGTATTAACGTTGCCGGATGGGCACGTCGTGTGCGAGTCAGAGGGGTAGAAAGCCTCTTTATAGAGGCTTTAACAGACGAACAGGGGCGCAAGATCTATGGACAGGATGAGATGCAAAAAACCTTTCATCAGCATTTGCACGGTTGTTCGGGCTGGGCGGCGCGCTAGAGCATGGGGAGACCCTAAAGGGCTTCCTCGCCGGTTGGCCATGACTCTCGGCACGGGAGGCGAGGTGCTGTGAAGGGCCGATTACAGCTACAAAAATCAAAGAAGCGTTGGCCGAGTGCGCCTGGGAAAGTCGCCGGGACTAGATGGTCTACCCTATGAGTTTTATCGTAGCATGCCGGACTTGTTCGGGGAGCTGCTGGCCAGCGTCTAGACAAACTAGCAACAGAATGGGAAATACCCAGCTCTGTGAGTCGGGGAGTGGTGACGCTGATCCAAATGGACCCGAGCAAGGGGTATATTATAAGTAATTACAGGCCCATAACTCTACTCAATGTAGAGTTAAAGATTTTGGCCAAGGTGTTAGCTAAAAGTTTGACGCGTGTCGTGGAAAAACTTATCGGGAAGGCGCAGACATGCGCCATCCCAGGCAGATCGATCCAGGACAATCTTCACCTTATACAGAATTAAAGAGACATATACAACATTTCGTCCACCGCATGCAGTTCTCGGGTTACAGCCATAAAGAAAGGATCAGGGTTTACAAAGGAGCTATGAAGAATTTTGAAACAATCAAACGCAACGATAGGAATGGGATTTGCCCACTCTATAGGAGCAAATCATGGAACACCATAGAAAGAACTAAGAAGAAAATAGGGAAGGCAAGCTCATGGTACAATAGCCACAAGTACCAAAGCGTCATGTTCGTCGACACC
>NC_069000.1:25073749-25074342 GCF_001194135.2 Octopus bimaculoides
TAACACTGGTGGAGTTTTCTTCTTAGATGCTCCTGGAAGCACAGGAAAGACATTATTGATCAACCTGCTCCTTGCCAAGGTGAGACAGAAGAAGATTGCTCTGGCTGTTGCATCCTCTGGAATTGCAGCCACCCCCCTAACAGGTGGAAGAACAGCCCATTCAACATTCAAGCTGCCTCTGAACCTCATCCAAAAGGAATCTCCTTTATGCAACATAACAAAGAATACAGCGTTAGCAAAACTCCTTACAGATGCCAAACTCATTGTCTGGGATGAGGCAACAATGTCCCATAAGGCAGCTTTTGAAGCGCTTGATAGAATACTACAAGACTTCAGAAACAATAAAAAGATCATGGGTGGTGTCACCATCCTCATGGCTGGTGACTTCAGGAAAACGCTGCCTGTCGTTCCCAGAGGAACTAGGGCGGATGAGCTGAGAGCTTGCATCAAGTCCTCATATATCTGGCAACCTGTCAAGCAGCTTACTCTGACAACCAACATGAGCGTTCACATTCATGGTGATCCGTTAGCCGCACAGTTCTCCAAGTTACTTGACATTGGAAATGGAAAACTTCCACAAGATCCAGAAGATA
>NC_069000.1:25076796-25083130 GCF_001194135.2 Octopus bimaculoides
ATATATATATACATATATATTTATGTATATATACATGTATATTTGTATATATACAGATATATACATATGTATATATACATATATATCTATATATATATGTATGTATATACACATATATATTTGCATATATACATATATATATAATGATTGCCACTTCTTTACAGAAGGCCATTTCTTCAATTAATAAATACTGTCATGAACTCTTATATGACAAGAAAGTCCTGCTCTTGACAAACAAAATTTACTGCAGATCTTAGAAATATTTTTAAGCAGAAAAGTGTTTGAGATTGTAGTTAAGTCCTGTCTATGAAGTGATCATTTCAGGACAGCTTGTTCAATTCTGCGAGCTTCAAATACTTTACATCTATTGTATATCATATTTCCAAACCGGTCGATCTTGCGTCATCTGCTCCCACTCTTCAACTTTCACATTAAGAGACTTAAGGTTGCTCTTGACAGCATCCCTAAAACGCTTCTTAGGTTTATGTCTCAGACGTTTGCCACGCTGCAACTCCCCATAAAACGACTGTTTTGGCAACCTGCAATCCTGCATCTTAGCCAGGTTCCCAACCGAACGCATTTGATTGCGCATGAGGATTATTTCATTACCGGATGTGTTAACTTGCTGAAGAACAAAGGTGTGTGGTGTTAAAGACTTCTATTTGATGTCTGGTATCCTTCTTAGGCACGTCTGATGGAATCTTGCTAAAGCCTTTATGTGGGGCCGATATGTCGTCCAGGTCTCAGAAGAGTACAGGAGGACCGTTAAAATGCAAGATTCATAGATATTAAGCATGGTTTTGAAGTTGATACCTCTATTAGACCACACAGGATTTTCAAGCCTTCCAAATGTTTAGCTGGCTTTTTCAATTCTCACTAGAGAGAGTGCTGCCAAGGTAGATGAATGAGTCAACCACATCTAATCTTGTACCTTGGACGAAGATGTTAGGTTTCACATAGGCTTGGCCTCGTGGCTGAGAGAACATGATCTTTTTTTTTTTTAGACTGATGGTAATTCCAAAAGCAACACAAGCTCTAGGGAAGAAATCCATATAGCCTGCATATTCTCCTCGGTGTGAGCAACGAGAACTACTTCATCAGCATAAAGGAGCTCTCGAACAAGAGCCTGAAATGTCTTCGACTTTGCATTAAAGCGTTTAACATCAAAGGCCTTACCTGTGGTTCTGAAGCGAATATAAACGCCGATATCACAGTCTTGGAAAGTATGCAAGGTAGTTATAGCAAAATATATGGAAAAAATGTGTTGGAGCTGCAATATCACCTTGTTTAACTCCGTTCCGATAGTGACCCGTTGAAGTTAAGACGTTCTTTCATATTACTAAGACGTTGCTTAAAGAAGTTGACAAATTGAGGTGGACATCCAAGTTTACCAAAAGTAGTCCAGAGAACGGTTCTATTAACAGTGTCAAAGGCTTTTGCTAAATCTACAAATAACTGGCAAAGAGCCATGCGATGTTCGATGCATTTCTCCTAAACTGGCGAGCAGAAAAAAATCATGTCAATTGTGCCACGACTTGATCTAAAACCACACTGACTCTTCGCGATAACAGGAGCATATCCATATAGTTAGCCGATTAAGTAAAAGTTTTGCAAAAACCTTACCAACTATTTCAAGCAGGCTTATACCCCTGTAATTGCCACACTCGGATTTGGATCCTTTTCTTTTGAACAATGAAATTAAAATGGCATCACCCCAGTTCTGGAGAACAGGAGCACCCAACTAGATGTCTGATATTAGATGGTGGATCTCTACAGCAAGCCTATTACTCCTGTGGAGGAGAATTTCAACAGGAATACCGCCATGACCTGATGCCTTCCCAGTATTTGATTCTTTGATTGTCTTTTTGAACTCATTTATAGTTGGATGTTCTATCATCTCATGAGTGACATCCTTTTGGGGAAGATTACTGATGACATTTTCATCAATAACTGAAGTGCTCAGTCCAACGCTTCCTGATACTCTCATGATCCTTGAAGAGAAAGCAGCTGTCTTTAGACTTGCGTGGTACCACAAATGAAGACCGAGGACAAAACACTTGCCCGATCAAGAGATATACTGCTTTCAGGTCTTTACTGTTATATGCTTTCTGGAATTTTTGAGAAATGTCCGACCACCATTTGTTTTTCACTTGTATCTTTCTTTGGTGTGATGATTTTATCCTTTTGAGGGACTGCAGCAAGAGCTTTTTATCTACATCTGGGGCACCGAGGTATTTTTGATGCAACTTATTTTTATCTTCAAGAAGTTTATTGATCTGTAGATCGTTTTCATCAAACCAGTCCCAATGTTTTCTGTTTCTGAGACCAAGAGCCTCAACTCCAACATTGTAAATAGTGGTCTTAACCTGAGCCCAAGTTCCATCAAATTCCGCTTCTTCAATCTAAGATTTGCTTGCACTTTAGAGTCCCTTAATTTCAACACCTCAATACGTTTAGGGACTTTTATTCCTCCAGATCTTATTCTACGCATGATGCGGAGTTTCGATTTACCGCGTATGAGCATATGGTCAGTCCCACATTCTGCACGTCGCATGACTCAGACAGTGCAGACAACTGGAAGGTCTTGCTTCCTGGTGATAAGGTAATCAAGAATATGTCCATGTTTGGATCTTGGGTGCTTCCAGGTAGCTTTATGGATATCCTTTTGACGAAAAACTGTATTGCAGATGATGCAATCAAGATAATTCCAAACTCGAGTTATCAGGCTATGACTTTCAGATGAAATATGATACCCATCTGCTTTCAGAATTTCAACTGGAATACCTTCCAATCCAGAAGCTTTACTTGATCTCAGCTTACATAATGCCAGATTTACTTCTTCAATGGAAGGTGTATCGTTCATGCGTTGCACTATCTCTGTTTGTGGAATGTTGTATGATATCCATGTTCACTACAGATGGATCATGGAAAAGATCTGCAAAGTGTTCTCTCCATCTATTGATTATTCCAGAAGGATCTTTAATAACCTCATTTCCATCTTTTGACTTCAAGGGAACATATGATGAAGATTGCGGTCCAAAAGCTTGCCGCAATAAACTATAGAAACATTCAATCTCTTTCCTGTCATAGGCTACCTGTACTTCCCTGGACAAATGTCTCCATCAAGTGTCTTTAAGCCTCCTGTGTTCTTTTTGCAAGTCTGCTTTCAGAGAGACTTGCACAACTTTTCTAGTTGTACTTTGTTCATAACGTTTGGGTCAAGAAGCTTTTCATAAGTGAACCTCTTTGTTGCTAAAAGCTCATTTATTACTGTATCATTGGAATCAAACCAGTCTCAGTGCTGTCTCTTCTTAAAACCTAAAAACTCTGATCTTATTTTATAATTTCCATCCCGGAAAGATTGCCATGAACCTTCACAATGAACATTGCTGCATCACTTCTGAAATAACCACAAAACTTGTTGTTTTAGCTGCTTTACATCAATTTTCTATGATACTCGTACACCTGCATTATGAATTTTCTTGCGGACCCTGAACTTGAACTTGGCCCTAACCATTTTGTGATCAATATCACAATCAGCACTTTGCAATACTCTGAGACTCCACAAATCAGCTTCTCGAATTAAAACAGTCCAATATGTAACTTTATGCTTCATCTTATGATGGAAGAAAGTATTCCCAACAACCAGCCCTTGCTCAGAGCACATTTGTAGCAGATGCAACCCATTGTTATTCCCCTTTCTTATTCGGTAACGCCCAAGTACATTCCAAGCACTATAGTCTCTAACCAACACGTGCATTAAAGTCACCAAGCACAACCAACTCAAAAGGACTGACAGAATAGATATTTTCCTCACTAGCTGAAACTGTAGGAGCATAAATAGAGAAAACAGTCCACAAGAAAGTGGGATCCGAAGTTTCATAATGCGTGTATTTATGTTTTGAGGTTGTTCCGAGTCTTTTAGCAAATCACTTCTAATTGCAAACCCAACACCACCTTCTCTTTTCTCTCCCTTTGGTTTCCCAAGCCAGAATAATGTGAAACCTACCGCTCTTTCGACAAGATGATCTTCATCTGAACATCTTGTTACAGAAAGAGCTGCAAAGTCAACTTTAAAACACCTTAGCTCCTTAGTTACTAGAGCTGTTCTTCTTTCAGGCCTATTTGCTCAATCTAAGAGGGTTCTCGCATTCCAACAGGAAAGGTTAAGAGAAACATTTTTCCTAGCATACTTGTTATTGTTTATATCAATTATTTGGTTATTCCTGCTAAATTGAACCACCGAGAGCCCTAGTAAACTATCCAACAGAGGAAGGACAGACAATTTTTAGTGCACCTTTTCTAGCACCTTCCCAGTATATCCAAGTGAGCAGTGTTCTCCTTAAAAGGGCTGCTCAGACATGGGATTCTCCACCAAAAACAGTTCCTGTCAAT
This sequence comes from Octopus bimaculoides, assembly GCF_001194135.2. Taxonomy (NCBI): domain Eukaryota; kingdom Metazoa; phylum Mollusca; class Cephalopoda; order Octopoda; family Octopodidae; genus Octopus; species Octopus bimaculoides. The sequence goes on from NC_069000.1 coordinate 25,081,192, forward strand.
GAAAACATGTTAGCGTTGTTAAGATAAGAACCCCCTCGCCTTTTCTGCAGATTTGTAACCGTATGCTTCCAACCGGTCAAGTCTACATACGTAGCCACGCCTCTATCACCATAACACTTATGCCATTTTAATCCCGAGCAACCCCGAGTATCTCTGCTAGTATATATATATATATAGAGGAGGAGAACGGGTAACTAAGCAATGGAGGGAATAGCTCATCGGTTCTGTACCAGCACGCCGAGCAGGAACACGGGGGCTCACTCAACAACATAGAAGTTAAAATCTTGTCCACACATAGAACAGACGTAACGCTTAGACAAATTACGGAAGCTACACACATAATAAAAGAGAAACCTAGCCTGAATAGAAAACTAGAATGGAACACTAGCACGCCATCGACACACCACGATGATCCCCATAAACTGATAATAATATGAATATAATACAATACACAGATAAATAAATGGAATTAAATAACTATATACATAAACAAAAATTAAATTAATACAAAAAACAAGGAAAGGAAAAGTAAGTAGATATAAACAAATGAATAAAATAAATAAAAGTAAATTAAATGAACGTGCGTAAACAGGGGTTACTGGGAATGCAGGCACATTCCCCCCAGACACACTTGCTAAACATAGACACACAGAGGGATATACGCATGCGCAAATAAAGACATACAATGGGAATACAAAATGGCACATCATTAGTAAGGAGAGACACACAAAAAAGAAAGAAGAAAGCAAAGGACCACTGATGAGGTCACACTGATGAGGTCACACTGATGAGGCACCAACGTAATTCGTTGCGTTTTGAAAGCTGTTTATATTTTTAAAATGTGCTGGGTGCGTGTGTGTCAGTTCTGTATGTGGTGGATGGGTCTATGTGGAAGTTATTTCCAGAGGAGTTATTAATACTCTAATAGCAATAATAATAATGATAATGATGATGATGATAATAACAACAACAACAACAGCAACAATGATAACAATAATAATAATATGCCAACTTTTTGAACTTTGTGAGGAGGCGCTCCGTTATTCTTCCTGTGGAGAAGATCAGGTCATTCCAGCTGTGGGTATTAGAGATTCTGTCTGCTATTTGGGGAAGGGTAATTTATACAGTTAATTCCTCTCATCTAATTGGACAGCTATTGTTTTAAACTATCTAGGCTTAGCTACGGTTGGATAGACACCAACCGGTCAAGAGGGTTAGGGCGCGCAACGCAACGAATAACGTTGGTGCCAGGGACCATGTACGTATGGGAATATTTGTGTATACATATATGTATGTATATTTTCCCATCACATGTGGTGGCAGTGACTGTTGACGTACATCTGGACACACATATGTACTCATCTATATATGCTTTTGTATCCATAGATATCTACGTATGGTTATGTACACAGACACAAACATGTGTAGTGGAGTGTCTAAAACAATTTATACGGTCTTATATACTGTTTGTACGCTCTTTATGTGCCTTATATTTTTATATTTTTATTTTTCATTTATATTTATTTTTACTTTATTCTTATTTTTATTTCTATTTTTAATTTTTATTTATATTTTTTATTTTATATTTGTATTGAATTTTTGTGAATCTCTGAAGAGGCCTAGCGAATCATGCATGTACCCCCATTACATCATTTTCATCTGCTAATTACTCCCGCACGCAGGAGCTATAGGGATAGAATGGGGCATGCCAACGCTAGGCCGAAACAGCTGTAAGTTTCTATATTTTCTCCAGTTGCTAAATGTACTTTATATTTGTAACCTTAATTGTTAATATGACATGGTATGTCATAAGCATCTGTATATTGTGGTTTTTGTCATTTTAGTTACAAAATAAACAAATTAATTCAATGGAATACACTGTCTGCAAGTCGATGGATACCGCATATTCTCCTCCATTTTCTTATTGCTATATAAATTT
>NC_069000.1:25083698-25088356 GCF_001194135.2 Octopus bimaculoides
ATACATATATATATACAAATATATATATATGTATACATATATACATGTATATATATATATATATATATATATATATATATATACACATATATATTCATGTATATATATATATGTAAATATATGTATGTATGTATATATATGTATATATATGTATATATATATTTATATATGTTTTTATATATGTATATATGTATACATGTATGCATATATATGTATGTATATATGTATATATATATATGTGCGTGTGTGTGTGTGTGTGTGTGTATGCCTGTGTGTGCCTGTGTTTGTACACCCACCATCGCTTGATCACCGATGTTGCTGTGTTTACGTCCCCGTAACTCAGCAGTTTTGCAAAACACACCGATAAGTACTTGAATTACAAAGAATAAATCCTGGGGTCGATTTTTTCGACTAAAGGTGGTACTCCAGCATGTTTGCAGTCACATGACCGAAACAAGTAAAACAAAAAAAGAAACTATGCCATTTTAATCCCGAGCAACGCCAAGTATCTCTACTTGTATTGTAATAACTATTTCAAGTCTTGCTCGTGTCGGCGGCGAATGTAAAGTTAGATTGTTTAATAAACAATGTTTATGTATATATTTTAAAAGTTAGCTTTAACTTCTATACTCTTCAAGCATACTCTGTAAGCAATATTCTACTCGCGAAACATTTTATTGTAGACTAGACTACCCGTGACCCGTTTGGTCACTGATGTTTCAAGTTATAGAACATTGAAGCTGATTTCAATATGGAACAATGAAGCTGATTTCAATATGGAACAATGAAGCTGATTTCAACATTGCATTGAAATGAAAGATAATTTTACGATGATTCAGTTAAATATTTCAGTTCGTTCGTATCATCATAGGTCTGGTTTATAAGTCTATGTTTAAGATTTTACTGATTATTTACAACCTCTTAAAGAAATAGAACTTCCGGGATAAACTTGAACTCCAGTAACAGTATTTATTTATGGCATATGTGTACACTTCTACAAAAATGCAAAAGGAATTGTTATATAACGTAAACATAAAATTAATGGAAACAATTTTCACAGTATTATATATTCCCATTTCAGTGTTATGTTACTTTCGGTGTATTTTGCCATTATGCACTGTTTAGCTATTTATGAAGGTACCCCCAAAAAACCGCGCATCTCGAAATCCGTGATCCGATTTACGTGAAAATTGTTTTATTCTATTTCTATTCACATTTCAGGAGTACCTTACTTTCAGAGTATTTTCCCATTATGCGCCGGTTTGGCTGTATTAAATTACTGAGAGGCACACACGCAAGCAAGCCCGCAAGCACGCAAGCACGCAAGCAACCCTGTTCCCCAGTGTTATCTACTATAGATATTAATATTTATATAAATATATCAATGTGTGTATAAAGAAATTTTCAATGTTCAGTACTATACATGTTCACGCTTAGGAAGAGATTGGAAATGTATCATCTTGGAGTTCTGTTGGAGAATAGCATAAAGAATAATTCCTTCCAATTGCATTCACTTGAAGGGTTATGCAAAAAAAAAAAAAAAAAAATTATAATTTGTATAGGAACGGATTAATGACTGGGAATTTATGCTAGGAGTAACTTTCGAGATTTCCTTTTTTATGAGATATAACATGTCTTGCTTCGAAGAGAATTCTATTTACACATCTAAGGCTGCTATGCAAAATTAGGAAACGATTCATTGTTTCACTGAAAGTCAGAAAAATTTGTAGTGAATATTTTAAAAACTAAAATACAATGATTTGTTTAAGGCTAAAAACAATTTTTTCATCTGAAATGTACTCTATAAATATAATGATTGACTGTTTACATATCCCACAAGTTAGCTAAGTGGCTGCATTTGTATTCGCCTGTATGTATATGTGAGTGTGTACGTATACGTGCAAGTGATTTGACTGTATTGCTGGGTATGCCAAAAATGTTAATTGCTTGGAAAGTGTTTTTTGATATGAAACTTCTCTCGCTCTCACTCTTTTTCTCTCTTTCTCTCATTCTATACCACTCCACAGTCCTGTATATATGTATGCATGCATACTCATATGCATACATGCGTGTACATACATACGTGTACATACATATACCTCCCTCCCTCTCCTCTCTCTCTTAAGATATAACATCACCATCATTATCACCGTTTAACGTCCGTTTTTCATGCTGGCATGGGTTGGACGGTTTGACTGAGGTCTGGAAAGCCAGCTGCTGCACCAGGCTCCAATCTGATCAAGCAGTGTTTCTATAGCTGAATGCTCTTCTTAACGCCAACCACTCTGAGAGTGTCGTGGGTGCTTTTTATGTGCCACCAGCACAGGGGCCAGTCAAGGGGCACTGGCATCGGCCACGTTCGGACAGTGCTTTTTACGTGCCAACGGCTTGGAAGCCCGTCAGGCGTCCCTGGAATCAATCACGCTCGGATAGTGCTTTTTACGTGCCGCCAGCACAGGGGCCAATCAGGGGTCACATTTGGATGGTGCTTTTTACATGCCACCGGCTTGGAAGCCAGTCAGACGGACCTGGCATCGACCACGTTCGGATGGTGCTTTTTACGTTCCACCGGAATGGGAGCCAGTCAGGGACACTGGCCACAGCTATGAATTTGGTTTTGGTTTTACGGTTAAAGTCTTCGTTCTATTCCTCTACTAATCCCACCCTATTCAACGTGTCGAACCCCTTCTATGTCCCTATGAGTCCTTATTATTCATATTTTTATTAACATATTAATTTTGGTATGTGCCTATATTAGTCTTATGCAGTTGTTTTTTTTATCTACACTTATTTATTTATACGGTTGTTACCAGTATAATATTATTTATTTATTAATGTTAATGGATAGGTTGGGTTTGTATCCTATGTATGTATATCTAATTTATAGTATAGATACAGTATCAGTAATGTCCTTTTAATATTTTATCATCTTATCGTTAATTTATCACTTCTATTATATCCCCAGCACAGGTTTAAATTTTATTATTCTTTATTTTATCGTGTCGGTATGGACAGGATTCAGGACACCTACAGAGGCTATTAATCTGGTTATATATCTCACTGTTGTTGTACTATATTTAATTATATTTGGGAATATTTCCGTTGTTGTTCTACTATTGTTTTCATATTTTTACCATGTTGGTAATGTTCTATGTCACTATAATATTTATTATTCGATTGTACTGTATAATTGAACTCCTTATTATGTTAACGTATATCGATATTTCCTTATTTATATCCCATATATCACATTCTATCACTGATTCTTATAGGCCCTATCCCTGAGTTTCTTTTACTATCATTTTATTATATATATTTAGACCTATTGTATGTATGTTTAAGCTTATGTACACAACATGATCTTTTCCCCGCTTGTTATTAATTAGTTAATGTTGTATACATAAGATATTAGATAGAAACAAGTTGTGCAGCTTTAAATAGCCAAAATTTGCGAAGTAACGCCTAAAATTGATTTTGACTCAAAATATCTCAGGTATTTCAAAACCAAACTATACTTTAATTATACACTTGTTTTTAGAGAGAAGATATGGTACTATGTGCCTGAGTGAAGTGTACAGGGTACGATTTCGGACCCGTGTAGTGTAAGGGCTAGAGGAGAATCACTACAGCAACTTGCCCAGGAACTTTTGGCTCTTCTGAAATCGCAGCTTATCGACGCTTTGGGTAGTGCAGAGCTGAAAGTTTAAGTGAAACAAGCACAGCCGAGTACTATGCAAGAGGCATTGGCTAGAGCTCTGGAATTTGAGTCGTATGTAAAGTCTAGCGCAGGAAGATTCCAGGTGAACTACAGTTCCGGATTCAAAGCAAAGAACGGGAAAGTACATGAAGCAGGAAAACTTAATGAAAGTTGTTGGTACTGCGAAAAGGTCGGACATAAAAGAGAAAGCTGTTTGATGGAGAAAGAGCAAGAGATGGTTGTAATAAATTGTTGGCACTAAGGAGTAGACTTTTGTGAGACTCGAGGTGTTACAGCATCGAGACCTACCAGAGTCATCACGGCAGTTGTGTGGTGTTACTGGGTACTGTACTGAACTGAGAGGACCGGTTGATGTCCTCACTGAAGTTGCAGTTCAAAAGGTCATGCTTCTAGTCTACGTGGTGGGGATGGAGTATCCCTGTCTTTTAGGTCTGGACTACTTGATGTCTATGGGGTGTCAACTGGACTTCTGCTCCATGAAGCTTTGGGTGAAAGGAAGATTTGTCCCAGTCAAGGTGGCAAAGCGGACTATTGATGGAGGGGAAGTGAAAGCGTTATGGACGACAGTGATGCCACCGAAATCGTAACTACTGCTCTAGTGTAGTGTGAAGCACCATATTTACGCAGAAGGGGATCTTTTGAAGTTGGCGTGAAAGCGAAAGAGACAGAGAGAGCGCGATTGTATGAGTGAAGTTCTTTTGAAGTTGGCGTGAAGCGGAAGAATTGATGTTCGTGCGTGTGAGTGTGTGTGTATTTGATGGGGTGTGCGAGAGACAATGTGTGGTGTGTATGTGAATTACTTTTGTTAGTGCGTGTGTGAAGAGACAGAAAAAGTAATGTTGCTGATGTGTGTGTATGTGAGAGAAAGAGAGAGACAGAAAGAGAGAGAGAGAGAGAGAGAGAGTGAGAGAGAGAGAGAGAGAGAGAGAGAGAGAGAGAG
>NC_069000.1:25088423-25092069 GCF_001194135.2 Octopus bimaculoides
GATAACTGAAATTTTTTATTCACTTTTTGTAGTGAATGAATGTGTGAGTGATTGACAGAGAAAAAGCGAGAGAGGGAGAGGTTTTGTATGCATGTATGTATGTATGTATGTATGTATGTATGTATGTATGTATGAATGGCTTCAGTGACACACATACACACGCACGCAGGTTGTTATGCATGTACGTATGTATACATAGATGTATATATCTATGTATGGCCGAGAGAGAGTTAACTGAAATTTTTTTATTCACTTTTTGTAGTGAGTGTAGTAGTGAGTGACTGACAGAGAAAACGAGAGAGAGGTTATGTATGTATGTATGTATGTATGCATGTATGTATGTATGTATGTATGTATGCATGTATGTATGTATGTATGTATGGCTTTGGCTGACTGTCATCCTGTTGCTAGCAAATTGGTATGTGCCGGCTGTGTGAGTAACTGGTTGTTTTAATGGCGGAACAAACAGGGGAATTCCATTTGAAAAAGTTTCAATCGATTTTCTCGATAAGTATGGGGGCTAGGAAAAAATACAAACCGCATTCCAATCTATGCATCTATCTCCACATGTGTGCAATTTTCACGCGAATCCACCCAGCCGTTTGGCTGGGAACCTCATGTCAAGAAAGAATACAACGATCGCCTATGTCCAATTTATATATATATATACGTGTGTGTGTGTGTGTGTGTGTGTGTGTGTGTGTGTGTGTGTGTGTGTGTGTGTGTGTGTGTATGAGAGAGAGAGAGTGCGCGCGCGAGTGTGTGTGTATATATATGTATGTATAAAAGACGGTTATTAATGTCATCAAAATATTTATAAATTAGCTATACAGAAGTGAGTATGAACAAGAAGAACAAGAAAATCAGCAAAGCGAAAATTCATAACAGTGCTTCTGAAACTTCATATGCTAATTTCACGGATAAAAGAGACGAGAATGCAAGTATCCATTCGTGTGATATTAAAATATGAACTTTCAGGATATCTACTTGTCTACAAAGAACTATAATTCTATGAATTTCACTTATCTGAGTTTTAAATTTTCCTGCTTAATTATACTTTGATGCCACTATAAGCACTTATATTTTATTTTATAACGCTTTCATTGGCTCGACCGGTACATTGTTTTTTGCCAACACTTCTTTGCCTGGATTCCGTCGTCCTTCACTTGACGTTGAATTTTAGTCGTATAGTCCGTTCTGAGCACGAACTGTTTGTATCTATTATACGCATTTCTGACTTATTCTTGAATATTATTTCTTATAGATAGGTCAAAAGTTTGAAATCTGTTTAGCAGAGATATGAATAAAATTATATAAGTGATACCTCTTGCTTAGGGGTTTCTTAGCAGTGCCACCACATCTCGGCTCATGGAACGCTACGTCAGTAGTTTCTTGCTTTTCGAACAAGGATCGCATCCCGTCATCAAACATTATCATAAGATTTTTTTAAGGCGGCGAGCTGGCAGAAACGTTAGCACGCCGGGCGAAATGCTTAGCGGTATTTCGTCTGTCTTTACGTTCTGAGTTCAGATTCACCCTTTCGGGGCCGATAAGTTAAGTACCAGTTGCGTACTGGAGTCGATCTAATTGACTGTCCCTCCCCCAAAATTTGGGGCCTTGTGTCTAGAGTAGAAAAGATTATCATTAATTTTTTCTGTGCCATGTTTCAAAATATTTGGATAAGGAAAAGTTGCAAAACAGAGGGTGTCTCTCGACAGAAATATTACCAGCGCAGTTCAGATAATGTTAAAAAGATGACTGTAACCCCTTAAAATGAATGAACGGAACCTTAACAAACAGAAAAGATGGAAAACTTTCTTACGACCTACGGAGCTCCAGATTAACGTGTCTTTCCAGTATGACGACCATAACAATAATAATAAAAATAGTAATAATAATAGGGAAGAAAGGCCTATCATTGAACCATCTTCTGTTTATGGATGACCTGAAGTTGTTTGGGAAATCTGAAAAACATAGATTCCTTAACCAAAACACTCCAGACATCAGTATGGAATTTAGGATTACCAAATGCTCAGTACTTAATATGAAAAGCGGGAAGAAAGCATCCCGCAGAGGATTGTGGTTACCATCAGGAGAGACCATGGGTGAACCCCATGGTAGTGGGTATAGATATTTAGGGATTTTGGAGCTAGATGACAGAGAAATGAAAGTCAAGGTCAGTGAAGCGTATCGAAAAAGGGTGAAGATGGTGTTGAAATCCAACCTGAATGTCAAAAATTTGATTACCGCAATGAATATCTGGGCGGTCGCGATGGTCAAATATAGTGCGTGCATCCTCAAATGAGCAAGCGCAACGACCTCTTCGGGGAAATCCTGGACGTCGGGGAGATCAATAGCTGGTCTTTTCCGGAGGATTTTCAAGCCGGAGTCTATGGATAATTTCCAGAAATCCTTGCCATGGCAGTGCTACCGAGGGTGTCTACAAGTTCCATACAAGTTCTACAGGCATGGATGTACTAACAGACTGACCTGTCCGAAATGTGCACAGAGCAAAGATACCGTTCTGCATGCACTCGTCCAGTGTTCGGGCGTTGCTGAATTGTAAAGCTTTGTCAAACAGCTGTTGTTGTGTGTAAGGAGGATCCAGTTATCAGCCAGGGTTGCCTCACCGCCTTCTTTGATCGGGAAGGAAGGCAGCTTTTCACTGTCTGGTGATTATGGGAAAAAGCTAGTGTGGTTGACGAGGCTGAAAGAACAGAAATTAGATACTGTCCCTTATGGCCAAGCCGTCATCTACCTTCTCAAGTTCCACTTGAAAAGGTGAGTTGGAGAGGGAAGTGTTGAAAACTGGGTAAATGTAGCGAGGATGCTCTGTATGAATAGACCAACTCTCCTGTAAGGTGGGCGGGATGAAGAGGAAAGGGATGCCTGCTCGGGATACACTTGATGATAGGGGAGGCCAAGATGTGAGGTTCCTTGGTTGTCCCTGGGTGGAACTCTACGCTTATGGGTAATTTTGTTGTTTAAATGTTGTTGTTAATTGTTATGTTTTTATTGTTTACGCATTTATTTTTTATTAAGCCACACTTGTTCCTTATGATTGTATCGTCCTTTTTGTTGTAGATTCGGACCTTGTAGGCCGAGGTCAACTATGCCTTTAATCCTTTTGGGGTCGATAAATTAAGCACCAGTTGCATATTGGGGTCGATCTAATCGACTGCCCCCCTCCCCAAATTTCAGGCCTTGCGCCTATAATAGAAAAGATTATTATTATTAAGGCAACAAGGTGGCAGAATCGTTAGGCCAGGGAATAGAAGAAAGAAGACATGCACCCAACACCAGAGCTGAAAACACCTCCCAAAGGGGGGGGGGGGGCACGTCAAAACGGTAAAGGAGTAGGGGCCGAAATCGGACGTGGTTCCTCCTGAAGATGTCTTGAGCTAACTGGATCTTATAAAGGAGCTGCTGTGGTAGCAGACCACGAAACATGGTTGAAATTCCTCAGATACTGACTGCAAGGAAAGACTTGCTGACAATCCAGAAAGAGGGATGACAAAGCGGAGAGACGCTTGACAGTACGACAGCGTAACGAAGGATCAATGGACTTGCAGCCCGATCCGGGGTAAAATAGCAACGAAAAAGCATGGGAAATCATGCCCCCATGATCCCGGACCACGGGGGGGGG
>NC_069000.1:25092773-25095205 GCF_001194135.2 Octopus bimaculoides
ATATGAAGAGATAAAAAAGAGGCATTGAGAACTACTGAGAAAAGAAAGAAGGAAGAACAGAAGAAAGGAGAGAGAAAAGAACTATCGTAACTTTGTGAACAATCCCTATCAATATGCAAAACATTTATTTACTGAAAGTAAAAGCGGAAAATTGGATTGCACGAAAGAAGAGCTCGAACAACATCTTAAAGAGACATACAGCGACTCTGACAGAAATAAAGTACTCCCAGAAATGCACGGACTGAAGAAACCACCTGAACCAAGGGTACTTTTTGATTTGAGTGACATCAAACGGAAAGAAATAGAGGAGTTCATAAGAAAAGCAAGAGCAAAAAGTTCACCGGGGAACGACGGTGTGAGCTACAAGGTTTGTAAGTATTACCCGAAATTGCGTTTACAGTTATTTGCATTGATAAGAGGAATGTGGAAGAAGAAAGACGTAGCGGAGCGATGGTGTATAGCTGAAGGTATCTATTTACCTAAAGAGAAAGATGTAAAAACACTAGGACAATTTAGACCAATTTCATTATTAAATACTGACGAGAAAATCATGTTTGGAATCATTGCTAGACGAATCATAAGATTCGTACAGCATAACGGGTACGTTAATGAAGCAATCCAAAAAGCAAGAATCCTCGGAATCCCTGGGTGCATAGAACACGTATTTGCCATCTGGGAAGATATCACCTGTGCAAAACAACTGAAGAAAAACCTGCACATTGTTTGGCTAGATCTTGCCAATGCATATGGATCTGTTCCATACGCGGTAATCAGAGCAGCGATGGACTTCTTTTGGATTCCAAAAGATGTTCAACGAATGCTCATGTCCTACTACGACAACTTGAGGATGAGATTTACAGCAGGAGAGTTCACAACGGAGTGGCAACGGCTAGAAGTAGGTTTTGCAGCCGGATTCACGATATCAGTTATCTTATTCGTGCTAGTCATGGAGATGTTACTAAGGTCAACAAACTGTGAGAAAGCTGCTATAAAGACACCATTAAGAGCTTTTATGGACGACGTCACTCTACTATCGGAAAGTAGAGAAGCAGCAGAGGGAACGTTAGAGCGGTTGGATGAACTGGATAGGATGGGCAAGAATGAAATTCAAAGCCAAAAAATCTCGAAGCGTGGCTTTCGTGAAAGGAGTGCAAGAAGAAGTGAAATTGAGGTTAGGAGGTTAAGACATACCAACGGTGAAAGAACAACCAGTAAAGAGTTTCGGCAGATGGTATAGAGACTTATTAAATGATAAGAAGCAAGGGAAAGAAACACACGAGTTAGTAGAACAAAGATTAAAGGCAATTGACAGAACAACACTGCCGGGAAAATTCAAATGTTGGATACTGCAATTTGGGCGCTGTACCCAAGGATAATGTGGCCATTGCAAATGTACGAAATAGCCTCAAGTAGAATAGAAAGGATGGAACAAAGATGCAGTGTGTTTATCAGAAAATGGCTTGGTCTGCCGAAACCACTGAATACAACTGCACTATATGGAAAACCCGTGCTGCAACTACCAATAACATCAATCGCCGAAGAATATAAAGAAGGAAAGGCGAGGACAGTAATGATGCTAAGGTATTCAAAAGATCAGAGCATCCGAGAAAACCCTCCAAAGGTACGAACAGGGAGGAAATGGAATGCGGAAGAGGCAGTAAACAGGGCGATCGGAATACTAAGACATGCCGATATAGTCGGTGCAACGCAAGAAGCAAGAGCCGGCCTAGGGACGAGCAGTTTCAGGCCATTCTGCAAGAGCAGTATAAAAGAGATGAAAGAGGCAGTGGCACACGAAGTGAGAAAGGAGGAAGAAGAAAGGCGGAATGTACATTTGGTGCAATGTAGTCAACAGGGGCAGTGCCTGAGATGGGAGGAATACGTGGTCAGTCGCAGAATCTCATGGAAGGAACTTTGGGCTTGGGAACAAGCAAGAACAGCCTTCCTGATCAAGTCTACCTTCGACGTTCTACCCTCACCGGCGAACTTAGTCCGATGGAACATAAAAACAACCGATGAATGTGGATGCGGAGAGAAAGCGACGGTGAGACACGTTCTGTCAAGCTGTAGACTAGCACTAGAAAGGTATACATTGCGCCATAATCAAGTCCTCGGCGTCATAAGCGCAGCACTCAAGGAGAAGATCGAGGGATACAATAGGGGAGAGTACCCCAAAGTGGAAAAACGCAGGAAAATATACTTCCAGAAGGAGGGAAAAGGACATAAGATCAGGCCTCCAAATAAAATATACGAGATAGACGAAAGATGGAAGGGATACTGGGAGCTGGCCACGGATTTGGGAAGTCTAGTAATTTTTCCACTTATAAAAACGACAAAAAGACCAGACTTAGTCATATGGGACACAGAGCGGAGAATAGGAATTTTGCTAGAACTGACAGTACCATGGGAAGAGAACATCGACAATGCAGAGA
>NC_069000.1:25095496-25096492 GCF_001194135.2 Octopus bimaculoides
CGTTGATGCTGCATCGAAGAGGCCAGGGAATAGAAGAAAGAAGACATGCACCCAACACCAGAGGAGTAGGGGCCGAAACCGGACGTGGTTCCTCCTGATGATGTCTTGAGCTAACTGGATCCTATAAAGGAGCTGTTGTGGTGGCAGACCACGAAACATGGTTGAAATTCCACCTTGGGCAAAGTGCTTAGTGGCATTCCATCCGTCTTTACATTCTGAGTTCAAATTCCACCGAGGTCGACTTTGCCTTTCATCCTTTAGAGGTTGATAAAATAAGTACCAGTTGAGCACTGGGGTCGACGTAATCGACTAGTCCCTTACACCAAAATTTCAGGCCCTTTGCCTTTAGTAGATTATTATTATTATTATTATTATTATTATTATTATTATTATTATTATTATTATTATTATTATTATTGCTGTTGTTGTTGTTGTTGTTAGTAGTAGTAGTAGTAGTAGTAGTAGTAGTAGTAGTAGTAGTAGTAGTAGTAGTAGTAGTAGTTTATATTGTTCTTGTCTAACTCCACGAACAATCATTTGATGAAGGGCAATTCAGAAAGAACTATCCCATCATTTATTGAAACAATATATCTAGGACTATATTATCCACTATGTTTTCCCTTTTTTCATTGCAATAGTATGTGAGTTGTTGGGTATTTGGCTGCTATTCCTAACAGTGATTTGTCTTTTTATCAATTACTAACAGTATAACCCGACCTTGTCCAGATGTGACTTATTACGCCATCTACGATAAGTCTTGCTAGGTGAAAATCAACTAAAAAAGAAAGCCTTACAACGAAAAAACCCTTATGTTGTAAATATGTTCATAATTCAAAAGACGATGAAATTAATAGGGAAAGTCTGAAGGCTGTTTTGCGTAACATTATTAAGTGTACAAAAATTTCATCCGTCTAATTGGCTATACAAATGCTTGTGCAAAACAAACTTTTTGCGCTGCCCTGATTATACATAGCAGGGTAATCCCTTTTCGCAAGA
>NC_069000.1:25097232-25098045 GCF_001194135.2 Octopus bimaculoides
TCAATGTACATACATCAAGGTATATTTGTAGAAAATTTCACGAAAAAATATTCATTTTCCTGGAAGTTAAGAGGAATTTAAGTGGAATTTCCTAAAATTGTCCCCCACCCCCTTCAAAAACACTTTCACCAAAAATTTGCATATTAGGAGTCTACATAATAGATAATATATGCATAAAAAAATTCATAAAAAATATTCATTTTTATGAAAGTTATGACCTCCCAAAGTTGGGGGGTACAACTCTGTAGTTATGCCACATTGACGAACTGAATGATTGTGTTTACTTGCACGTGTATGCGTTTGAGAGAACGAGAGAGGAAGAGGAGGAGAAATGAATAGAGATCGAGAGCAATGTGTATGTTGTTGTCACAGGTCATGTATGTGTGGTTGTGTGTGTTTTTACGTATCTATGTTATGAAAAATACGTAAAGAATACTGAGATGAAAGTTTAATCTATGACTATGTATGTAACACTTTCTCTCTCTCTCCCTCTCCCTCTTTTTACTCTCACTCTCTATATTTTTATGTTGAGCACGTGTGTAAGAACCGCGTTCCAGGTAGAAAGGAAGAAATATAAAAGTTGCTAGAAACAACAGCCGGATCTATTTTAAAACGGGGGCACCAGTATTTTCTTAACGAAACACTAACGAAACACTTTGAAACTTGGGACACTGGTAGAATGTGTCATATAAAACATCTTTTACTCTTAGTCTTCTTAACAAAAAAAAGGAATTCGCAAGTTATTCCATGTTAAAGTTGTCGTATTTCTGTAATTTAAACCAATCACTGACGTCTATTCAGCTGAATAGAGTT
>NC_069000.1:25098420-25110518 GCF_001194135.2 Octopus bimaculoides
TACAAACATTTTTGTCTGTTCTATAACACAAAATAGATAAGTATACGAAGTTTGAAAGTCTTTCGGTACCAAAAACATTACATAAAACATAAATGAAAACTGGTGCCCCCGTTTTAAAATAGATCCCAACAGCCAAATCTCCCTTAAATCACACAAAATAAACGGAATTTTAAAAATCTAATTACTGCACTGGAAAGTTCACATCGAGAAAATTCCATTGATGTAAAAAGTTTTACGAAAAAGTGGAAAATGTGGATTTCTATAAACTTTTTAAAAGGCTTCACACAGACACACAACTTCAGCTTTATATATTAAGATTATTCCAACATTAAATTTAATGTTAAAGTTTTCTGGTAGGCTATCTGTGGAAAAAAACTATATATTTAAAATGACTTTTCTCGCGAAATTCCAGCTTCCGACAAAATAACTTGCTGCATTTAATTACAATTATTTACATTCCCAGTTCAAATCCATACAGGATCGACTTTGTCTTTCATAGTTCTTGGGTAGACAAAATAACGTAGTGGTGTCGATTTATCGATTAATAACTTCCACCCAAATCTGTGGCCATGAGCCTGTGTTAGGCTAATTATTTTGGTGACTCATTTTATAATATTTTATCATTTATAATAGTAGAAACGCGGTGAGCGGGCAGAATCGTCAGCACGCCGGGAAAATGCTTAGCAGCATTTCGTCCGCCTTTACGTTCAAATCCCGCCGAGGTCGACTTTGCCTATCATCCTTTCAGAGTTGGTAAATTAAGAACTAGTGAAGCACTGGGATCGATCTAATCGATTAGCCCCCTCCCCACAAAACTTCAGGCTTTGTGCCTTTAGTAGAAAAGATAATTTATAATAGTAGTTCCGCGGGGTTCATTTATGCAAATAGTTGTTACTTCAATATATACTTATTAAATTTCATTTCTAATATCTTGTTCTGTATTTCAAAGGCGGTAAGCTGGCAGAATTGTTACCATGTTTAGCGGCATTTTGTCCGTCTTTACGTTCTGAGGCCAAATTCCACCGAGGTCGACTTTGCCTTTCATCCGTTTGGATCGATAAAATAAGTACCAGTTGATCACTGGGGTTGATGTAATAGACTTACCCCTCCTCGAAATCACTGGCCTTGTGCCAAAATTTGAAATTAATATTTTGCCCTGTATTTGAACTAATTAATCTGCATTTTTTTAAAGCACAATGTTGTAACATACCAACATGGTCGTGTCTCTTTCCTCGATCATGAATATTATTCTAAGGTAATAAACTATATTCATATCTTTGTCTTTTGTATTAATTAATGATAAAGTTTCAACTGACAGTGAGGTGGACATGTTCTCAAAAATAAAGGCCGTCACTGTCACTCACTTTGCTTGCAATAATAAAAATGTTCAATATTCAATACCTGGACCATCAAGTTGTGAATAGTTAATAAAGTATAGTGTAGCTCAGCATTAAAAAAACAAGCAGTGATGGTGTAATAGAGAAATCCTACGCTACAGAAGTAGTCAAGCGACATCTAGATGTGACTCTTATATACGATCCCCCTTCTTATCAGAGAAACTTACTGTACTATTGGACATGCAGTGATCAACATGTTACACTTTCACAACCACCCAGTCTACTTTTACACATCTGTAGATTCTGTTGATAAACAAAGGAGAGACGAACAGAGCTTGACGAACGAAGGTTGAGTCGATCAGAGCTTGACAGTTGGTGTTCCTCTGCACTTATATTAGTGTCATATATTTCAGCATAGTGCTCGAGGTCGGTCATGCGATTGAAGCTGCACCAATAGCTGTATAAATTTATCACGTTCGACTGGCAGGAATTGTGGTTTTAGAATGTTTTGAAGCAACGTTTTGGTAGTGGTGTCTTGGTGTTTGATTGCAATTGTTATGTAGTAGTTAGACAATGAGGTTTGAAGCTAGCTGCACAAACTGTACAAGTAAAATTTCATTTGCAGTATTTTTGTTTCTTAAAGAAGTGGCTCTGTGGGAATGGTCTGTATGCAGCCTGCGTAAGTGCTTAATGAGTTGTATCGTGTAATTTGTATTTTACTATGGTTCAAGACATTCCATAATATATCTATTGTATTGTTTGTACATCACTGTTATTGTTTCTTTCTATTGGCTTATGGCGGTACATGTCGAGATTCTAAGCATGTTTCTGCATCTTTGCTATATCTTCTGCGTATGTAGCGAATTTATTAATGTAAATATCACTTGCGTAGTGTGGGGTGTGCGGGTCACACAGGGCTGCCTCTTTGCATAAGTGTGTTTGCTGTAGGTTGAAATTATGCTATGTTTAAGGAAGGGGGCTGCCATTATGGTTGTCGCATAGAACGGTTAAAATCACTGGTGCCTATTGTATGTACGTCTTTGTTTTATGTGTGTGTGATTTGTTTATGCTATTAAGTATGATTGCTTCTATTTGGTGTGATGGTGTTTTTGGTGTACACGGCCGAAACATAATGAAAACAGCAATCAAGATGAGGACACACCACTGCGATTAATTGAAACAGTGTATATAATATAAATTCCTCATCTCACAAATAGAATTGTATTCCTTATTACATTATTATTCTCAGTAACTTCACATTAGGCAGTGACAGAATGAATTTTTAAGCTTATAAAGGTCTATTGATATCTTATGACGGCTCTGTACGACTTTATCCACTATGCTAAACCTAAAAATTCACTCTGTCACTGTCTACAAGTATAGAGTAGATAATGAAGACGTTGGTTAACGCAATACAGTAACCGAGAGATTCTGAGTTCAATCCCAGGCAAGGTACTAAGGTGAATAACAAGACATTGAAGATGGCTTGAGCGAAGAGAGCTGGAACGTAGAGAAAGCAACAATCAAGGACACCACTCCCGTTAATGTAAACAATATACATAAGTTAATAAACAAGTTTTGAAAATATATAATTTTCTTGTCTTCTTTGTAACGCCTTGAATATTCACACACGCTCTCTCACACATATGTGTGTGTGTGTGTGTGTGTACAAAACTTTTGTAAACATTACTTGATACAGTCACTATATAAAGAAGGATTTTTAACAGTTATTTACTATTTTAACTATATTCAATCATCGAATATCTGGCAAATAGGTAAAAAAAAAACCCCAAAAAAACACAAGTCTTCAATAGCCGAAGACAACCATCAAATTTCAAATGACTCTTAACGGGGGCGAGATTATAATGCAGGTAACAAACTGTGGCGAATATCGTGGGACATGTGAAATAATATAGACTATATCTTTCGGGAAATTGCAAATTTTAGACGTCTTATTATTGTAATTTACTTAACTTTAGTTATTTGGCAGATAGTTTTCTAGTAAGCATTTTATACTGTTATTTAATGTCGTATAATGTATTTTTATGAGTGGAAAGCAGAAAATGAAAACAAAAGTTTTGCCAATGTCGATGATAATTACGACGATACGTATTATAAGAAGTTGCTTGAACTCTATAATACATTCCGGAGTAAATGTTGAATTCATGTTTTTATTTGAAGAGAGAATGTTTGAGTCTAGAATGAACTTTTCCGGAATGTTTTAGAGAGGAGGAGAAGGGTGCCGCTTCTATTCCTTTGGGTTTTAGAACTGTTATATTACCCACTTTCCAGGTTCAGTAAAAGTGATTGTGTTGGTACGAGAGTTGCAAATGCTCGTAAGTGCAGTGATCTTATCTATTTTAGGTGCTTGTTTGTGACCCTATTTTCTTTTGAGATTTTACATTTCCAGGCACTGAGCTCGATGTATTTATTCTACAGTTTACGGAGAACGCATCACCTCTTATTTATATATTTGTTCTACCTTCCTCGCGTACGAATACATTATTAGTGAAAATTTCGACTGTCTCGTGGCTGACTATATCATTTTTTTTTTGCTGTTCTTGAAGTTGCTGTTGATGAAGTGATTGGTGTTGTTGTTATTGTTGTTACCGGTGTTACATCCTTTCTAGGGTTGTTGGTGAGTGTAGAGTTGCACCAAGTTAGTCTTAATCAGGAAAGCATACAACTAGAAGGCTCTCTTTAACCGTCTCATCCTTTCCTTAGATTGTCTAACGTGTTCACCATTAATCAAGATGGTACAGTTTGAGTTGGGAAAATGTTGCTTCAATTTCGAGCATGTTCAGACGACTGCACAGATGCTCTCTTTGTTTGAGACACAGCAGAGTTGTTATAAATGACGTTTCAACTGTGAACAACCCGTCTGTTATCTGGGGGTGGGGGTAATTTTCTAAGACATAATATTCGAAGGTCTATGATATGAGTGAATTGATTACTGTTTTTAACAGGTCGAGAGAACACATAGTGGCTTCAAATTTAGTTCAACAGTATGTAAACTCATTGAAACTACTACAATAGAGTTTGTCATACAAATGGCCACTTTCTTCCACGCCCAATGTCTACAAACAGGAGTTACATCTACCTAAATCACACCTCCTAAAGCATCCGTCTGCGACCTTTATCATGGTGATGTACTTATGTGGAAGCAAAACTGGAAATTGCATATGCATGCACGTCTTCCCTCTCCAAGCCACCTATATTTCCTAATGAAAAAGCTAGGTTGATACAGCTTTGCCCAAATGCCGTTACAACGCAGACAGCTGCACTGTATACTGCAAATGTTCTTGTTCAGCAATCTAGTTGGATTGATAAGTTTGTGTTGACCTAAAGATGGATTTAAAAAAATGTTAACTTCAGCATGATTAGAACTCTTAGCACAAAGTCAGAACTAATACCACAGGGCAGTCGATAGATGCTGTAGTGATTCTTCCAAATCAATGCATTCATTCATGACCAACGAGCTTTTAAAAAGATGCAATAAACAAAACAAATCAAAACCTTTAAGATATCAGTATCCTGTATACAATTGGTGGCGAAAAGTAGAATGGTTTTGTCTCATCTTATGATAATTCTGTTTATCATTACGTCACTTAGCCCGTCGGTAACGCTTTTATGTGATTAAGGAAAAAGAGAGAGAAAGAAAAGAGGAAGAGAGAAGCGTCCATGACGTGAGGTGGAGGAAACGTAATTGTAACGGTTTCATGTGATTAGTTGAAGGGAAAGAGAGAACAAGAGAAAGAAAAGGGAGAGAGGAAAGAGAATAAGGCGAAGAGTGAGGCAGAAAGAGGGAGGACATGTGGAGAAACGTAATATATATTATGTGGTTAAAAGCGTTAGTTGAAGGTAGTGGTATAGAGAAGAGTTGGGAATATAATTTTAGCAGAGAGGTGATGTTCTTATTGTAAGATTAAAGTAAGTCAGAAAGAGAGAAGAGAAAGAGGGGGGAGAGTGATGGTGATGAGGAAGGTGATAACAGTGGAGGTGGGTATGGTGAGCGAATAGTGAAATGTATTTCTAAGTTTTTTATATCACCTGTCACTTAACGCATGCGCATCACAAACATGCCATTCACTTTAGAAAGAAACCAGTCTCCATTCACCTGTCATATGCAATGACCATCAATTAATCACAAGGGCAAACATTTGATAAAATGGGGTTGTTCTTGCCTGAACCTTATTCGAGGATGGTCAGCTATGTATTCTTTTCTACTCTGGGTACAAGGCCTGAAATTTTGGGGGAGGGGGCCAGTTGACTGGTACTTTATTTATCGACCCCGAAAAGATGAAAGGCAAAGTCGACCTCGGCAGAATTTGAACTCAGAACGTAAAGACAGACGAAATACCGTTAAGCATTTCGCCCGGTGTGCTAGCGTTTCTGCTAGCTCGCCGCCTTAACGGTCAGCTATATATTGCATTCTCAAGGGCAGGCAAATTATCTGATGTGAAAGTTTGTCAACACTGACAAACAGGGGAAAAGAAGAGGGAGAACTGACACGAAGAATATAGTTTGCATTAGATTGAACGGTGAACGCAAATTGAAATGTGTATTGACTATGACATATCGCCTTGTCTTAAAAGTTACCAGCGATGTGGTTGTCGGAGTATGCTATGTTGCATTAAACTTTTATCCCTGAGAAATTATGACCCCTATATTTTACATATAAAATAGTTCTTTTTACTATATAATTTTTGTTTTCTAGATATGAAATTGTGAGCATGCAAATTTATAAAAAAATTTATAGGGGAAACGGAAAATAAGAGTGAATATCTATTTTATGAGTGCTGTGTATAAAGATTTTTTTCTTTTAATTTTCCTCAGTTATTGTTGACATTATAATCAGGTATCAGATACAGATATCAAAATTTTCTCGATTTAAATTAAGATGTTTGCCTATACTTCTCAGAGACCATTCTCGACTAGAGAAAACAACAATAAACTATTGTTACTATTGTTGTCGTTGTTGCTGTTGTTTTTGTATAACCCCAGGCCGGTTGTAACTTTATTCAAAGGCGTTTCAGTTATAAATATATCTTTTCCGGAACATTACGTATCGATGTGTTCTTTCAATTTTAGCTGGTGAATGTAATTTGAAGTTTATTTGGTTGCTATTTCTGGCAAGTCGAGTAGTGACACAGAGTCTCTTATAATTTCATCGCAAGATGTTGCAGTTTATTGATCAGCTGAAATGTTAAGTCTAAAATATATTCTCTTTAGAAATAGGTTTTCAATATCGAATTAAAACGATTCGAAAGTACAATAGCCTCTCAAAGTTACCTTCGAAGATTATCTGGTACGCGTTATACAACACTAACAAATAGGTGAAGTTGCATAACGCATAAAAATAATATTCTGTCCGAGAATTGTCAGAAATCGAAATGCATAATGCCAAAGTGAACACATAACGTGGGTGCAAATACCGCGGGTGCGTAGGACACGTCCATCGCATCAGATGCTAGCAGCGGTGCGATAGTTTTGAGAGAAATTCAAGATGGCTTGTAGGTTTCAGGCTTCTTTTCGCTGCTCAGATTTCGTGATATTTATACTATGAAAGCGACAACACTTTTCTTTATGCGTAGGCGCGCGTGTTCCGATACGATGTTGACAGGGTTGTAGCGCAGTTTTGGCGCCTAGATTTCATTCAGTTTGGCACCTAGATTTGCTCCCTTAAAAAAAGTACTACATCTAATGTTCACAGTATTAAAATAAGAGCTGCTAAATATCAATAATGTTCATAGAATTAAAATAAGAGCTGCTAATAGTTCCATGTCGTAGAGACGCACTAATTAGGCACATGCGTATACCGAGCCTTTTGTCTCAAAATATTTTTTGCGGCGAGAGCACATGGTTAGTCCTATTTGAAAACACGGGCGCTGATTTATGAGAAAACGCGAGAAAAATTGAGAATGTTAATGCAAAACGCGGAACAAGAAAACTAAGAGTTGCGTCCTCTCTAACTATAGAAATCATCTTATAATAATTCTGCTTGTTATTGTGTTATTTAGCCCGTCGGTAACGCTTTCATGTGATTAGAGAAAAAGAGAGAGAAAGAAAAAAAGAGAGGGTAAAAGAGGGAGACAGAAAAAGTGGGAGAGAGAAGCGTCCATGGCGTGAGGTAGAGGGAATGTAATTGCAACGCTTTCACATGATTAGTTGAAAGGAAAGAGGAGAAAGAAAAAGGTGAGAGAAAAAGAGGATAAGGTGAAGTGTGGGACAAAAAGAGAGAGAAAGAAAAATAGGGAGAGAGAAGCGTCCATGACGTGAGGTGGGGCTCGTAATATTACGTAGTTAAAAAATTTAGTTGAAGGTAGAGGAAGAGATTTAAAAATATATTATTAGCTGAGGAGTGATGTTCTGATGGTGAGGTTAAAGAAAGGCAGAGACAAAGGGGAAGGAGAGAATGAAAGAGGAGGGAGAGAGGTGAGAGAGATTATGATGATGGTGGTGGTGTTGGTGCTGGTAGTGGTGTTGGTGGTGGACGTGTCGTTGGTAACTGGATAGTGAAAAGTTTTATTTTATTAGTTGAACTGAGTTTTTATATCACCTATCATTTAACGCATGCGCAAAAGTGCAATTCCGTGAAGTATTCACGCTTATTTACGTGCCAAGTATATACAATTTAACTAAAGGTTGTATTATATGTACGGTATATTGTTTATTTGTTTATGAGAAAAATAGAAAAATATGAGAGAATATTTAACTTATGAGTGCTGTGTATCAAGTCTATAAAATTGTGCATAAAGTATATAAAGTGTATATATAAAGTGCATTAAGCAATCATCGTATTCCAATTTCTTTCACTTTTCAATGAGTAGCAGATGAACGACTGTCTTTCCATGCAAACTCAACATAGGCTATGCTTTCAGGTTTTGTGGATAAAGCTTTCAGAAATAACTCAATAGGTTTACCATTAATTCCGTGAAATATTCACAGGTTCCGGTAGTAATTAATTAATAATGGAGCTTATTTGTGATTACCACCGGATTAGATAAATCCATCCATCCATCCATCCATCCATCCATACATACATACATACATACATACACACAAACACACACACATACAGTAAAATAAGGATTGAGATAAAATCAGGTATCAAGCACCATGCAGAGTTGGATAAACTTGTGGTTCCGGCCTATCGTTGGTAAGTATCAAATAAGATAATCCTGTTGTTTACTCAGAGAAACCATCCCTATGAGTAATTAGCATCTAGGGACTGGCACAGAGCACGCGTTATGTTGAATTGTACGTTGCTGGTATACTCAACGGCGTGCAACAAGTCGTAAATTCCCTTGGTGCATTATAATCCATCTCAAACTTTCCTTTGTTTTACCATCCTTTATCAATTCCATATTTCAGTTATACGTTCAATAATTCAGGTGCTTTTTCACAACAAAGCCAACATCATGGAAAAATAATTTATTTCAGCGTAGGATAAACTATTTTACTTCCCTGCATTAGTGTATGTTATAGATTACACTGCACTATTGTACATTTTACAGGTCATACAGGTATAAAAGCAAACTTTTCAGATCATAGAATATCATGGTTACATTCATTCTTCAACTCAATATACACATATGCCTATATCACTCAAATCTGTCGTAGACAACAGAGCAGTAAGTTACTATACATATGTTACGCATAAAGAAATATGCACGTCACATACGAATTAGATGCTGGTTAAATTGAAAAATGGCAATGTAAATGCACAGTCATATTTTCATTTAGTTATTGTAGACAAGAACCTACAGGTTAAGAGAAAGGAAATGTGATTTCATCCTTTTGTAGATTGGTTTAGGCGCATAACCAGAGAAAATGGTTACAACGAGGCATCTATAGTAGATCACAAATTCTTTACTGGAAGCTTTTTCGGGGCTTATAATTTCTATCAAATATTCACACTATATATACTAAAAATGAGACTAACACTTGTGGTGAAACTGAGATTGTGTGACGGTCACGTTTTCCTGGGAGCATTAGTGAATGGTTATAATGAATTAGAGAATGGTTATAAATCGAAACTGGGGAGTGTTCTACATTAACAACAATCATCTATCATCGTGTTTGTCAATGCAACAAGTAACGCCTTCTTTGTCGGGTAAATATATCATCAAGCTTTTCCGTTTCCCTATTATCTATAAGAGATAGTGCATTGGTAACAATTCTCGAAAGAAACATATTTCAAATTAGGAACAAGTTGGCAAAAACTGCACACATTATGATAAACTTGTACTAATTTGATGTACAAGGCATAGCAACAATAATAAAAAGTGCCCTAGCCTGTAACGTACCATCTAAATTTTTTATTAATAGAATTTTCTCCAGTATTTCAAATAATACACAAAAAGTTGATTATTTCTCGAAGGATTTTATACTTGAATATTCATGTAGCCATGCATATTTTCGATTTCAAATTTTTACATTAGATATCAATATAATAAGTACCAATAATACGGTGTATATAATTCAACTTACTATAAATTCAACTTTTGCACGACTATGTGCATTATTTACATTTCTGGAGCCCGATTGTGCGATTAGCTGATGACTCTTTGTGGTCACATTTATCTTTCATCGCTTATAGTCTTAGAATAGCTTCTCATTACCATTCATCTCGTGTATCATTAGCATTGTGGTTGTGTACGAAATGAAAATTTGGTGGGAGGCCGTGAGGAGCACGCAGTCGAGAGGGGTAAGTGTAGGCCAGGAAACAACACCAATTGTTAAAACTCATCATAAATTAAATCAGTGAAGATCACTGATTTAACTAATGTCATTTGTATTTCATTTATTCTTTTTATAAATTTGACATGTGTTAAATATGCAAAAAGAAAATCAATATTGAATTAATCAATATTTGAAAAGTCAAGGTACTGTGTAAGCAAAAACAGAACATGTTGCCAACCATGTGCCTGATTACCATAACAGCGAATTATCAGTTCTATCGTTCAATGAGAAAATGTTTCTCTTTGGTAAAATTGCCATATTGACATATACGCACTTACGAATATATGTGGACATTCACATAGTTTTCTTTAGTCGAGATGAAGAGACAGTGACAATAACCATAACAGGTCCGAGATCGGTGTGGTTTATGCCCTGCTCCCAAAATTTGTGACACAAGCTATGCTATATACATCTAATTAACGCGTCTTCATGACATGGAACTTATTCTTAGAATACTATGAACATTATTAATATTTATCTCTCATTAGATGGAGCATTTTTTTTTGTTGATCCAGCCTATAGCAAAAAGGGAGCAAATCTAGGCGCCAAAACTGCGCTACAACCCTGCCAACATCCTATTCGAATGCGCGCACCTACACATAAAGAAAAGTAGTGTCGCATTCAGAGTACAAATATCACGAAATCTGGGCAGGCGAAAAGAAGCCTGAAACCTAGAAGCCATCTTGAATTTCTCTTAAAACTATCACTCTGCTGCTAGCATCTGATGGGATGGACGTGTCCTACACACCCACGGTATTTCCACCCACGGTATTTCCACCCACGGTATTTCCACCCACGGTATTTCCACCCACGGTATTTCCACCCACGTTGTGTGTTCACTTTTACTTTATATATTTCAATTTCTGGCAATTCTCGAACAGGATACTATCTCTATGCGTTATGCATCTACGACGTGTACCAGAAAATCTTCGAAAGAAACCTGTAAAAGTCTGGCATTGTATCCTGTGAGATGAATTATTACATAATCTGAACGACTTCAAACCAGGTGATAAAGCACCAGTATGTTAACTTTTGGACACCATTTCTTAGCTATTTTATATTAATTGCTTTACACTGTTGAACTTCTAGGTTGTTTTGATTTCATATAGAAAGGCTATTTCTAAAGTAAATATATTACACTTAATATTTAAGCTAGACAATAAACTGTAACATCTTGCGAATAGGTTACAGAAAACTCTACGTGACAACTTGGCTTCTTATTTAGTAGTTATTTTATCTTATTTGCTTTATATCGTTGTACTTCCTAATTCTTTTGATTTTAATCGAAAAATCTTTTACTACAGCAAATACATTATTGACAAAATATTTCATCTGATCAATAAACAGTTACTTGCGATGGAGTTATAGGAGACCAGTTTTGCTTCAAAATATGTTCATAAGGGTGATAATGGTTGCAAACGGATGCTCATAGCTTAGACTTTTGGGGCCAGCCAGATTAGAACAGCCTCAGGTGTAACCAGCTGAAAGTGTAAGGATAATCGGGAAACATCACTGTAGAGAGAAGGCCACGAATGGCTCGTCCTATATATGTATGTGTGTGTGTGTGTATACACATGATTAATCTTGTATTATGTTTATAAACATATCTGCTATTAATGATCTAGTTATATGTATTCTCTGCAATGTACTTCCCTCCGCAGATATTTTCAATGAATATTTATAAAAACAATGCATAGAAACAATTGACTATTTCGTTTAAATACGGAACGGTCAGCAACCAGAGAGTGTACAGTACAAAGATTTATTATCTTATGAGGATGACAAGGTAGAAAGAAAGAAGGAAAAAAGAAGGAAGAAGGAAAGAAAGGAAAAAGAACATGACATTCAGTTACGTTCAACATTGTCTTCAGAATACTCTAAGTGCTAAACAGATCTGCTGTGTTAACCTTTCCATGTCTCCGCACTGGTGTTTTGTTTTCTGGATAATATACGCTTTCCACTTGTCCTCTTCTTTACACACACACACACACACACACACACACACACACACACACA
>NC_069000.1:25112377-25118361 GCF_001194135.2 Octopus bimaculoides
TAATAATAATAATAATAATAATAATAATAATAATAATAATAATAATAATAATAATAATAATAATAGTAACAATGATAATAATAAAGTAAGCTATTATATTTTCAGTAATGAAAGAAAGTGCCCTTTGTGAACTCATTTTTAACTGCACTATATTGAAAGTTAAAGTGAAAGCCAAACCGAAGCACTCTTACCCTGCCGAATTTAATGCAGACTGGTTAGTCAATTGTCTGAGTTTATACCCTCTCTGAACACCCTAAAGAAGATATTGTGATAGACGGCTGCATTATGTGTGGTCACCTTTCAGCCAAACTGAAGCATACTTACCCTGCTCAATTCGATCCTGTTTGACAAATCAATCACTATGAAGTCGCCCTTTTGAATCCTGCATCCATCTGCCCTGTAGTAATAATGAGACTATGAAATTCAATTGTTCTGCATAATAGTTAGACACAAAAAATTATAATCTTTACCTAATTTCTCGTACTTATCCTGTAAAACATCTGTACGAATGTGGTTTGAGAACTGTCATTTCAGAGACCAACCTAATGTAAAGACGGGTTAAACATTTATGAATTAATTTGAAATAAGCTAATCAAAGATATGCAGAAACTTACATTGATAAAGTCGACAGCAGTTGGTAATACTCACTGGCGCAATACCTCATTGTAGACAATGTTTTTGGTTTTTCCATTTGGAGTGTACGCGAAAAGACTGTCCTTGCTCCTCACTCTTGAACATCCCACGTAAAGTTGGCCATGTGAAAAACCTGATTCCTCCAAGTGTTGTCCGGCAACCGAAAGCGTCTGCCCCTGTGATTTATTGATCGACATTGCAAAACTGGTGCGAATGGGAAATTGAAGTCGTTGAAATGTAAAGGGGATATCAGCATCGGACGTAGTAAGTGGAATTCTGGGGATAAAAACATCCTCTCCTGTTCCACACCCTGATATAATGGTTGCTTCAAGGACATTTTGCATGGCTTTCTTAATCACAAGACCTGTACCGTTGCAGAGTGTTGTTAGGTTTAGATTCCTAAGAAGTATAACAGGAATTCCAACTTCAGCCCAAGTTTATGAGGTGGCAGTCTCGGAGGTTCAAGTGAATTCAGGAATTCGATAGGGTAGTTTACCACTTGGTTAGGGCTGGGAAAAGAATCCATAGATTTGTAGACATATAGACTAGCAGGAATGATTTGCAGCAGTTGGTCATTTATTGCGTTGACCAAACCGTTTTTTGAGGCTAAAATAGCTCTTTCGCATAACCACTTAATGTCCCGATAGTTTTCATATAGCCTGGGGAAAACTTTTCTTGTGAGCTCTTCTACTGTACTGACAGGTGTACAAATGGAGGATATTAAAATTTGTCCATCTCCATCGAGCATTAGTTTTCCATCTCCGAGCGATAAAGCATTTGAAGCGAATTGCGCTGCTTGCTGGTCATTATGCAGTTTCGTTCGCATATTCGTCGTCAGAGTGAGTGTTGTTACATGTTGCCATAACAAAGATGATTTGACGCATGCACTGACTTCGTCAGCCCTGGTCCCTTTGGGAATAACAGGAAGTGTCTGCCGAAAGTCGCCAAAAAGAAGAAGCGTTATACCTCCCATAGGAGTCGGGCAATCCCTGATGTCTTGCAGTGTAGTGTTGAGGGCTTCTAGAGCTCGTCTGTGGGCCATAGTGCATTCATCCCACACGATGAATTGGCACTTCTGCAAAAGCATGCCTTTTTCAGACGTTCTGGTAATGTTGCAGGAGGGGCTTTCAGATTTCGCTAAGTCTAAGGGCAGCTTAAAAGCAGAATGAGCAGTCCTGCCGCCAGCTAGGAGAGTTGCAGCAATACCGGAGGATGCCACTGCCAATGCAATGACTTTATTCAGCCTCACCTTTGAAAGAAGAAGCTTAATAAGGAAAGTTTTTCCTGTGCCTCCAGGTGCATCTAGGAAAAAAATCCCGCCTTTCTGGTTCTGAACATTTCCCAAAACTGTGTTTATAATTTGTTGCTGTTTTGGTAGGAGCTTCGGCTCATTTTCGTCTATGAATTGGGCAAGAGTGTCAGCATTGTAGGACATTTCACGAATGAGCTTGGTTGACATAAAATTCGATTCATCACGAAGAGTTGCGGGCAGTCCGTATAAAACAATCTTGTTTTCTATATCAATCAATGCGCAGTTGTAGATCTGATCATTGGCAGAATTAATTTCGGGAACTCGCCTTTTTTCAAGTTGGTAATAATCTTCAGCAAGTTCATTTCTATACCTAAGCCACATAGAGACCGGGTCTGATACCTCGCAAATATGCAAAAGAATGGCAAAGAGGGCTCTGAGACTTTTAGCAGACCGTGAATTGGCAGCTTCAGCAAGAGTTGCATCCCACTTTGAATCGTTCTCGAGCAGCCCATATCTTAGGCATGCCTCCCTGAAGGTGGAACAGATCTCGCCGTTTACGGTTTTCAGGTGTTGGAATGATTTAGGGCCCCTGACATCATGAAGGAGCAAGCGAAGGTAAAAGCACTCCTGCTGACTTGGGTGAACGGTATATATCCTGCCGAGGCAAGTGTCAAAGTTCACAGTCGGGAAGCCATCAACCTGGCTGTCTATCCTCCGTCGCTGCCATGTATTGTTGCTCCAAGAGTAGTATGATGGTACTTGATAGTAGAGTAATGTTTCAACAAATGTATCTACGTTACATAGCTTGGAAAAGGCAGTTAGGGTAGTGTCTTTAGGGTATTCGACAACAGTTGCAGCAGTTGAAGGCGTGAAGTAAATGAGTTGACTATTCTCAAGGTGGATTGCGAGCTGTTGAATAGGCGGATGCCTTTGTTGTAAAGGAAAACCGAAAATTCTCCAGAATGCTTCATTGCTGGTTATGTATCTGCCGACTTGGTATTGTGCTACCTCGTCTCGGTTACCATTTTGCTGCAGACAAAACGTAGCCGCATCTGTCCCTTTATTTATATATTTGCAGACGTATTTGATGGACTTGATTGAACTGCAAAACTCTACGTTGATATGAGCGTTAAACGCTTTGGACAGAAGAGGGCAAAATGGCACGATCCACCTGTTGTCTACTTCGTGGTGCTCTACCTTAACCGTGAGCTCACTGTCTTCAGAACGCCTTCGTCTGTATAGGGGGTAGCTATCGTTGCCCATCTGAGTATGAAGCTGGAACTTCTTCAGAAACCCTTTCATGCATTTCGAATCTCTGAAGCACGGTGAATGAATGTTAAATCCGTACCCACAAGGTCCATGAATCATGTTTGAGCGTACTATCTGAAAAATATCTGGGTCAACCACTGGATCAGGCAGTTCTGCTGATATCAGGCTGTCTATATTGTTTGAATTGATTTTTGAGGACAACCATAATAGAATATGGGCGTGCGGAAGACCTCTTTTTTGCCACTCGACAGTATACATGTCGCATTTAACACTCCCGAATACCTGTCCTATCTTGATTAAATCCATGAGTTTCTGTAGCTTCAACCGAAAAACTCGGGCAAGAAGATCATGCCTGTCAGTGGGCCTCTGACTGTTTAATGGTTCAATTTCAATTTCAATCCACTTGGGATTGCAAGTAAAGATTATAAATAAATCAGGGTGACCAAAATGACGTACAAACGTCATGGCATCTTGCGTTCTCTCATGAATATACCGCGAACCCCCGTAAATGTAGATGGTAAAATGCAGACCTTTCCAGTATCTTCAGGCGCGACGTCATTGATTATGTCATCCCGAAGGTGGATATAATTCTCAGACCTTAGCTTTTTTTGATTACGGCGAATGAAACGCAACTTTTCAGAAACCATCTTGGCGTATATATCCACAACATATTGATGGAACAGCTCACGTAAACAATGGAGATGATTCATTGAGTTTCTTCAAGTTATTAGGCGATATGAATCGAATTTCATGCATGAAACGTTTTTGCTGCTACATTCATGTGGTCTTTGTGGAAGACGTGGAATACCCAAATGGTACCCATCCTCACCGTAAACGAATAGCAAAGGGTACTGGAGCGCATCGTATGCCCTATGAGATTCGTGTATTCGTTGGATGCTGTTGTCGCGGCATGACAAAACAATATCCCTTGGATTACAGGGTTCACCTTGAAGAACAATGGCGACTTTGTTGCAAGATGGTTGATTATACCGGCCGGCATACTCACCAAATGGACGTTTATCAGCATCTATGACAACATTAAATTTGGGGCCTGACGCTATCTCTAAAGCTTACTTGGAACTCTGAACATAACTATTTGTTTCATGAAGCATTTCCTGTAGCTGCAATATCAGTTGGAAGTTAGTCCCAGGTGATACCTTATTTCGTTTTACCGCCTGTTCTTAGTAGCTGCAAACGAAATATAGTTGAAGACACTGAGGCTCTTGGAATGCATCACGTTGAAGAGGTCCTATCCTGTGGTAAACCTGACTCTGAACTTTGAATGTAGGCATGAATCCATCCTCTCGGATGATATTCGCACCAAAAGAAGTAATTTGAAACGCACAGTTATACTTTCTTATGTTGCGTAGGAAGTGTCTTGATTCAGGAGTTGTTCCCTCAAGAAGCTCCTGCAGTGGTTGTGGGGGATCCTCCAAAGCAGGTAATTTGACTGTTCCACCTGAACAGCACATTCCAGCGGGTTCTCCTGGCCACTTATTTGCAGAACAGAATGAGCAAATAACTCTCATATTGGAAGCGGAGATACCTTTGCGAAGACTTTACGACGGGCGATGGTGTTCAGGCGGTCTCGTCTCACCTGCAGGGGCTCGAAAGCTCTTGCGGCAGCAGTTGAAGAAGCATGAGCGGCAAGGCGAAGGGCTCGATGTTCATCATCGTCAGAAGCTCTAGTGGCAGCAGTGGAAGACGCGTTATTTGCTAGACGCAGGGTTCGTTGCTCTGGAGTCACAGCAGCTCGTTCAGCGGCTCTTAAAGAAGCGATTCAGGAATTTCTTTTTAAAACCGGTTCTTTCATTCCCCAGCAAACTCTCTTCTTTGGTGGCTCCTAAGAAATGTGATAAACAAAATAAGAGCAACGTATGGTTTTGGATTGAAAAATACCGTATGACAGGGTGGCTAGTTACCAAAGTTGGAAATAGAACCTGCTCATGTGTATTTCATGCCCATATTATGTTTGGTAGTTCAAACATATAAATACTAATTGAGCATCCATTTATATTCGTAGCATTTTTGTAGTTCTTTTGGGAACTTAAGAGGAACATATAAACAGAAAATGTATTTCTAATTGAATGCATGTTAGTAAACCGGGTATATTAAAAAATACATAAAATGGCACTTACCAAATAATGAAAACCTTCTTAAAATTGTTCTCTGGAATGTTATTATTGGTAAACATCTCACCTTGAAACCAGGATAACGATATTTCCAAAAATAAAGAAAGCGACACCATAAGAAAGAAGTCATTTAAACTAAATTTTTGATTATACCAAGAAAAAAAAACAACAAAAAACAAACAAACTATCTAATGAATCTTTTTAAAGATATGGTAGCTGAAGTAACACATTACCGAAAAGTACTGAATTAATAATGTATTTACTGAACAGTTTAACTATCATTGTTAAAGCAAAATCTTACTAAGCCTCTGAATAAAATACTTAAAGTGGATAAGTTCCGAAGGGTTTTTTTTTACATACTTCATTAAAAAAAAATCATTTAATCTAACTGGAGCGAATAACAGTGTAATTTTGCTCGTGCAAATCAGCTGATAAAATTTCGAGTCACTGAATGAGCATATCGATTATTTTTCACGATAACTGAATAAATCTCTTGCTTGTGAAATATGCTAATAATCCCCCCCCCCAGAAAATGCAAAAATTCACCACTTAGGAAGCAAAAAATCAAAAAATAAATGGTCGATTCTGGGCATTTTCGACCATGAGGAATCCATTGGTGCGGCTCCCAGATTGCTATCTTCTAAGGTGTGGATTTCTATAGATGCAACACACACACTCGCAAACTCAGCTTTAGAATA
>NC_069000.1:25118780-25121377 GCF_001194135.2 Octopus bimaculoides
TATATATATGTATGTATATATATATATATACATATATATGTATATATATAATATAAATATATAGATATATGCATATATCCTTACATATATGTACATACCTACGTCTATATGTATACATACATGCATATATGGGTACATAAAAAAACGCTAAACACAATGGGAAACGAAAAACGAAAACAAAAAAGAAAACGAAATTTTCTAACGAAAAAACCCCCAGAGAAACGAGACATGCAACATAAAGTGTATATCCCTTCGTCAGTTGTCCCTGTCCCTGTGGGTGTGGTGTGTTTTTGTTTGTGTGTGTGTGTGTGGATGGGGGTGTGAGTTTGTCTTTGTGTGTGTTTCTACCCTCAACAGCCGCTTGGCAACCGGTGTTGGTGTGTTTATATTCCAGTAACCTAGCAGCTTGACAAAACAACCGATAGAATAAGTGCCAGGCTTTGAAAAATAATTCTTGAGTCAATTCATTCACTAAAAGGAACTCAAGGTGGTACCTCAGCATGGCCACTGTCTAATGACTGAAACAAGATATAGATATATATCCAAATTCAAAATGGCTGTCGACTAGCATCAAACTTGGAACTCAAGTATACCAAAGAATTTGAATCAAACTGTTGTGATCCGTAATATATCTAAATTTTGTACGACTCTGTTATTCTTGCTTTTCTTTCATTCTTTCCTTGTTTCTTTCAGCCCCTTCACACTTACTTCGTTCATTTCACTCTTCATTCTTTCGTTCCCTCTCTCTCATAGTTCCTGGCCTTCTCTTCATGCTCCCTTTCCCTCCTCTTTCACTTCACTGTGTTCCTTTCATTTTTTCTCGCCCCTCCTTAATCTTTCTAACCCTCTGCCTCTACCTCTCTGTCTTCTCTCCCCACGTGACCGGTGTTCGGCCAAGTCTGACCTTTCTTTCTTGGTTCGACTACCATCCGTGCAACATCTATATTCTTCCCTGTGCCTATTTAATCTTATGTCCCTGCCGTAATGCTTTTCTTCCACACACGTCAGCTTAATTTAATTCGTCCTTAGTCGAAAGACACCTGTTTCTATGTCCTGTTAATTGCATTTGTATTTGTGTAACATATCTCAGTTTTTTTCCGCCCTTGATTTCGTATACATTTGCTGCTTTCTTCTAAGGAATCTAATGCTCTTAGCTTAGTTTTTCCTTGGGGATGGCCAAATTGAAGCAATCTCGAGTATAGTCAGCCGAAATTTCAAAGATAATCTGGAACTCGACTGAGGAAAGATAACTCCGAATGATATGATATTACTAGGAAAGGAAGTTTGTTGTAGCTGGTTTCTGTCGTGAAGTTGATAGATGGGGGCAGTGTGTTGAGAATGTTGTGGAATGTTCGTAGATCTTCTGATATGTTCCAAAAGATGAAACAGTCATCGAGGCAGCGTTTCTACTTTTTCTTGATGTTTTCTCTGAAGTAGGGTTCGAAGACTTTCCCTATTTCATCGTATAGTTTGTTCTCAAAGAAACCCATCTCCAAATTGGCATGTGAAGGTTCGAATTTCGTAGCAATAGCCTTCCTAGACATCAACATCAAGATACACAACGACAGATATCTACTACAAAAAACCCGACACATACCAATATTTAAATTTCTACTCCTGACACCCATCCCACATAAAAAGAAACATTCCATATAGTATGGCAAGACGCATATGCAGCATAGTGATCGACTCACAAACACGCCAAATAAGACTAAATGAACTTAAAAACTCACTACTAGAACAGAAATACCCACTCAAATTAATAAAACACGGTATCTCAAGAGCAATGAAACTGTACATCACACAACTCAGAACTCCAAAAAAGAAAAACAATCAAAACTTCATCCCATTCATGAACACACACAACCCTGGAGTTATCATCATGTTTCAAATTATACAATCAAACTTACCAATAGTCCTACAAAACATAAAAAACAGTAAACGCCAAGAGAAAAACCTGAAAAAACAACTGACAAGAGCAAAATTCTCATCAGAGAATGAAACCGAATTATTTGTAAAAGAGTGTGGAGATAGTAGATGTGGGATCTGCAGTAGCCTCATCTACAAATATATAGAGGGAAACAAACAAATAAAATTTAAGTGTGGACACATATTCAAAGTAAATGCAGACATGAATTGCAAGATACAGATCGTAATATACTGCATAACCTGTTCCACATGCAAGGGAAATTATATAGGTGAAACTGGAAATTCTTTATGACGACGAGCCAGAATTCACCGACAACATGTCCGACAGGAGGAACTGCGAAAGATTTCACTGAGTAAACACTTAGAAGCATGTGGAGAAGGAAAATTTAAGATCTTTCCCTTCTATAAATACCCAAGGAATGACACCTTCTTCAGAAAAAATATAGAGCAACACTTCATAACAAAATTCTCTCCCAAACTGAATGGCTGAAAATATGAAAATCACACCAATTTCCCATGTGGAACAATTAGCTTAGTCTGTGTAATAATGTCCTCATAATGTACAAGAAATTGCATGCATATCTGTTTCATTGAGCTCCTTCACAAGACAGTTTCCCTTCATTTTTGTAAAGAATTGTTCCTTATCTTCATTCCGCTTGATATATATA
>NC_069000.1:25122106-25123019 GCF_001194135.2 Octopus bimaculoides
ATATATATATATATATATATATATATAGCTGTAACTGGTGAAATATCACTATTTCTGTAATGATTTGTATTGGATGAAGGACCAATTTTGTAAAATAAACTGTAATTTTATATTAAAGACACACACACACACACATACATTACAGAGTGTTATACATATATGTGTATATGCATAAATAGAAGCATTCTTGCAGCCAGATTTTCCAACACATACCAGCACGGAAATCAAGCATTGGACAAGGATGATGATGATGATAATAACTCCAAACAATTTTTGGGAAAATAACTTTTATTAACCAGCTTGTCATCTTCTATTGAAAGAACTGACCAGCTGTATAGATGTAAACACATTTTTTCTTCTTTTTTCCTTCTTTCTTTCTTTCTCTTTTCCATTCACACTCCTTTCCGATACACAGGCACATACACACACACACATACACATACACACAAAAAACACACACACACTCTCACTTTCTCCCCATTCCTCACCCTCTTTTACTATCCTATACACCCACATTAATTTCTCCACCCCTACACACTGAATAATACTATAAAAAAGATGAATCCCTTCAAAAAAAAAAATAATAAATCTGAATAATCTATTAGAATAGATGAAAGCGCTAATATATGATTTATAAAAGCATGTGACATATTAATAAGAATCTGTAAATGTACAACCATCCAGATCTCTGAGTACCTTATTTTTTTCTAATATATATATGGGCAAACGCACACACACATATATGTGTGTGTGCGTGTTTACATATGTGTATATGCATATGTATATATGTGCGTATATACAACCTTCAACAAAGTAACTGTCATGTATACAACTTGAACTGACGCACATATCAGTACATAAACATACATTCACATGTACATACATATGCACACACACACACACACACACACAC
>NC_069000.1:25123535-25126650 GCF_001194135.2 Octopus bimaculoides
ATATATATATATATATATATATATATATATATACACACACATATATATTAATCGTAGTGTACAGTATGTTATATATCTATCACGGCTGGCCTTACCAATCGGTTTCGCAATAGGGGTTCAACTCAGTGTTAGGTAACAGTCTGATATATGTAACAGTGCACTCTTCAAAGGTAGCCGTTCTGCAATGAAGTTTGACGACTGCTCTCAGTTGTTGGAGGTGAATTGACATCCGGAGTGTTGCATTAAAAAATGATGGTGAAACGAATAGATTAAGTTTAGAGTTATGTCCCTTGGTGTCAAGACATCGTCTCTTGCATAGGTTTTGTTGCAAGTCAGCAAGAGCTTTCTAGAAAAGAGTTTGTGGGAAATGTTTGTTTTTAAGATTGGTGTTCTTAACCGGACTCCCAGGTACTGATGAAGGGCCGAAATGGGGGGACTGGTGATTATAGTTATGATGTGATGTACTTCCTTTCATGTTGGGAAATATTAAAAATTTCTCTTCTGCTATTCAGGTAAATGCATGTGAGCTGGGAGCTCTTTAAAATCGCTCTTTTCTCAACCAGGCATAATCTACCCATTTTGCTGCTATAGAAGTACGCTTTACATTTCTCTAGAATCTTCCACTTCATGCTGTACTCGGTGATACTGTTTTTCAATGACAAGACGTGCTTGGCCACGGTTGTAACATTACGTCTCTACAGGGTGTTGAAAGAGGACTTGTGTTTGTTACGTACTTTCGCACGTTTGGTCATTTGGTCCTATTGCTTTTAAATCTACCGCGTATACAACGGTCTGCATATTACAGTGGCCGTTGTGTGGATATGTTGTGCTACCCCTACATGAGCACCTTCCCTCTGTCTCAAGTGTTGGCCTACCTACTAAAATATTTTTTACACTGGGTGCACAGCAAGAGGAAATTCTCAAAGTGTGCTTATTAACTTATTTGTACGGGAGAAGAGCTTGTCTACTAAGCAAAGAAAAATCTTACCTACTCGGGTTTTAACACTTACAGAAAAGAGCGGTGTGAAACACAACACTTTCCGGTGGCGCTTTCTCCTGGAGGGGGTTAGGGTTTGGCGTGTAACTAATTCTATCCTTGAAACCGTTGCACTGTGCATGTATACAAAGTACATCAAGTTTTTGAGGACATCTCTTTCAAGTGCTCTAACTTTCTTCGAACTTACTTTTTCGTGCCTTTGTTTCAGATAAATAATGTTAGACATCAGATTGACTCAGCAAATGAAACAGCAAATTGAAATCGTTGCCTTAAAAGCGCAGTATAATCATTCAGAAATAGCTTGCTTCCGAAAGTTGCCTGATTCTTCCTTGTCAAAGTTTAAAAGTAGCTGGAAGTTGCTGACTGGGAGACAAAATCAGCAGCTATATACAAAACATATGCACAAGATCCTGGTAACATCATAACTCATACAAAAACATCCGAAAAATAATCTAAAATCTCCGAAAATCCCGAAAAGCCAATTAGAGCCATTACGAAGATCATCAAGCTTTCAGATGTGTTATGCTTGAGGACAAGTGGTACAAGTCGTTTGTGATGCGAAATGGTCAGTTTACGTCGTTCGATC
This sequence comes from Octopus bimaculoides, assembly GCF_001194135.2. Lineage (NCBI taxonomy): Eukaryota > Metazoa > Mollusca > Cephalopoda > Octopoda > Octopodidae > Octopus > Octopus bimaculoides. Next base: position 25,125,119 of record NC_069000.1, read on the forward strand.
CATGTAAAGCGATTGCTAAGCAAGTTAAAACACTAAGAGGATGGAATGAATTGGTTTTTCTCCGATAAGTAAAACTGAGCAGGACCAAAAGCAAACTAAAGAAATGATACTCAGTTAGGCAGAGACTCAAATAAGGTTCCGACCGTCATGCATACTAAGTTTCCAGCAGCTATGTTGGTCCTGGGAGTCGTTAGCAACGAGAGAAATGTCATGCCTCCCCACTTTTTCCACAGGGCTTAAGAATCAATGCTGCAGAGATGTTGGAGAAAGTCTTGAGGCTCTGGATACTCAGAGTAAAAACCCTTCTGACAAGACTGCAGCGTCTCACAAGATAAGGACAACATCCTCATCTTCTCCCAGAGACGTGGCCTCCAAGCTCACTAGGCCTCAATCCACTGGACTATTACGTATGGAGCATAGTCAAAGAAGAAGTCGATCAAACCCCAACTCTGAAAAACATACCATAACAATCTCTCAAGTCCATCATAATCAGCACTATGTCCAAAATTGATAAAGATCGTTTGATTCAGGCATGTCAACGCTTCCGACCCTGTATTATAGCAGTCATTGATGCTAACAGTGAATCCACTGAATAAGTGTGATAAAATGATTCTCAAGATTATTTGTAGCAATTTGCTTTCAAAAACAACTTTCCTTTGATGAACTATGCACCTTTTTCTAAATTCATGCACGTGAACTAATAAGAATGACGCACGTTGTATATATATATATATATATATATATATATATATATATATATGGAGAGAGAGAGAGAGAGAGGAGGTGTACTTGCTCAGCAAGTGACTTGATCTGAGATCGTGAGCTGAAACAAAAGCAGTTGCAGCGCGGAAGATGTGTGTAAGCCATTTAAGAACACACAAAAACTGTTAGATTCACTTCAACATTTAAATTTAATTTAAATTAAATGCAGTACAACATGTTACATAGCCGGGTCGTCGGCGACTTAACTGGCAACCCCACAGAGCTTGCTTGCTGAGGAGGGAGGTTGTTGGACACCCTGTGAGACGAAAAATAGGACCCGTCAAAGGGCGGAAGAACTAATAAGTGGTCAAAGGACGTTCAAGAATGAAGCACGAAGAGAAAGCTAAGAAAGAATGAACCTGTGGAAGATGAGGGAGTGTTGCTTTTTGTGAGTGTGATTTGTGGGAGGAATTGCTTGAGTCGTACGGGCCTGGTCAACCATCAGAGAACTCACAGTAATCGACCCGTGGTAATTTGCGATATGGCTGTTATTCACAACAGAACATGTGCAGCCTGTGAAAAGGTGTGCTTCTCAGTTGGAGGATTGAAAAAGCATGTCAAAAGAGTTCATACTGTGGCAGCTGTTCCTTCTGCTGGCCATTACAGTTGTGTATTATGCAATAGAATGTGCAAATCTTTTGCCGGGCCTCACATTACATCAACAATGACTCATTTCAGTGATTCTCTGTAGCAGTGGCTTTGCTCGAATACGAGAAAACATCTATATACATACATATATATATATATATATATATATATATATATATATA
>NC_069000.1:25127706-25130492 GCF_001194135.2 Octopus bimaculoides
TATATATATATATATATATATATATATATATATATATATATGATTATTATTTTAGCTTACCTTAATGACAGTTTGTATTTCTATAAAGAACATAGGCTTCTCTTTAATCACTTCATTTATCGCGAAATATGTCTACGTTGTGTAATTATTACAAAACTTCACCATCTGCACTGGCTGAAGTAGATGCGATAAAGCTATCATTTATCTTTAAACACTGATTTTATCATATGCCTAAGAGCATTTTTTACACACGTGCTCGCGCGCACACACATATGTATCAATGTGTATGTGTGCGTGTGTCTACATATATATATATATATATATATGTATGGATGTACACACACACACACACACACACACACACACACACACACACACACACACACACACACACACACACACACACATATATATATATATATATATATATAGAGAGAGAGAGATAGATAGATAGATAGATAGATCGTTTTTTTAAAAAAAATCATAAATCCGGAAAATGAGCACACTACGCCATAACGATATCCTTTATGGCGAGAAACTGAGGGAAACCCTATACACCGGCCTTCACCAGTAATAAATAAATATGTGTGTATGCATATATGTATTATATCATGTATTATATGTTTATACATATGTCGTTCAATCGAACTATTCGTAGGGTGGGAATGGTTTTCGTTTCAGCCAAATGTCCGAAGTAACCCATAGCAGAGGTTAACCTATGTTTAAGTGGCAAGCTGGAAGAATCATTAGTACGCCGGACTCAATGCTTAGCGGCATTTCGTCCGTTTTTACGTTCTGAGACCACATTCCGTCGACGTCGATTTTGCCTTTCAACCTTTCGGGGCCGCTAAAATAAGTGTCAGTGGCAACTCAAATTTGATCAGATGAAATATGATCTGAGTTGGTCTATAATAAGGCATGCACAACCATTCGATGCTCTTCTCAGGAAGTGCAGACTATGCTCCGAGAAATCGCTATGTATTTTGTTAACCAGGGAAAGGATCATTTATAAATTTTTGGAACGAATAGTAAGATATGTGCATGTTAGGAAATGGTCTTTTGCCCAATATCATAGACCCAATTTAATATAATCACTGACTTAATTATCATTTACAGAGTACGTACATTTTTAAATAACTAACCGAAATTTCCATAACTAGTAAACACACTGCGATACACGTCACGAAAAAACATCACTGAAAGACGTCACGAAACTCCTATGTTGTATCGTACCTATTTGTTCACTGTCCTGTATACACTTTTCTTTCTTTTTACTGCTTTCCGAACGATGAACACACCACGCTCCCACTCTCAGCAACACGGGATATCGCAATTCTGCCTATGAGGATTTCCATGGACTATATGTTGCACGATGAATTGTTTATTCAATCAACAAATACTTGCAGTGCCGTTAATACCATTACGGACGGCCCATATATGTGCATATAATTATGGATTGCATATCCAAACAATATGCTGTTAATCAAAACATACACTTCGTGCATGAAATTATTGATATATTAATGTTGTACTGATGTTGTATTGTGTCGTTTTATTGTTTTATTACATTGCCGAGTATTACCTGAAATGTCTTAAGGAATGTAACAACGGATCGTGTCTGTGTGTCCAACTAAACTTGGACACACACACACGCACACACGCACACACACACACACACACACACACACACACACACACACACACACATATATATATATATGCATACATATATATACATGCATATATACACGCACATGCTTGTATATACGTAAATATACATATATATATACATATATATATATTTGGTAGTTTTTGACTTATTTAGTCCCTCGAAGCGTGAGGCATTACTACACAGTTAATGCCCTTTATATAAATTATATATATTTATGAAAAAATGATGAAGTTTTTTCATTATGAGGTTTTTTTCACGCTGACTACTTGATAAATTTTTATAAAGATTTTATCCTATATTATATTATATATATATACATATATATACACATATATATACACACACACATATATGTGAATATATGTATTTAGGTGCTTTTCCGTGTATGTGAATGTACCTATCTACATACATAAATGTGCTTATAGGCATAAGTGTAAGTGCGAATGTACACATATAGATATATATACATGGTGCAGGAGTGGCTGTGTGGTAAGTAGCTTGCTCACCAACCACATGGTTCCAGGTTCAGTCCCACTGCGTGTCACCTTGGGCAAGTGTTTTCTACTATAGCCTCGGGCCGACCAAAGCCTTGTGAGTGGATTTCGTAGACGGAAACTGGAAGAAGCAAGTACTAGGCTTACAAAGAATAAGCTCTGGGGTTGATTTGCTCGACTAAAGGCGGTGCTCCAGCATGGCCGCAGTCAAATGATTGAAACAAGTTAAAGAGTAAAATAGTATGGAAACGGGTGATATATATATATATATATATATTTTATTTATGGGTTTCAGCCAAGTGGCTGTGGTCATGCTGGAGCACCACCGTGATTTTCCGTCTTTATGCTGTGCTTTCATTACGTTCCTTGCATGGCTCTTCTCCTCCACCTGATATGGTCCAATCAAGAGTTTTGATGGCACATCTGGTGTATAAGAGAATTTGACATCGCTGCCCTAAACTGTGTCTCATTTCGAGCCATTGGTTCGTCTGGTATCATGGTGAGGAAAGTGTCGAGTTTTGTCTTGAAGACCTCCACATCCATGTCTTGCAGGTTTCTCAAATGTTTTGGCAGGGCATTGAAGAGCTGAGGTCCTCTGAAACCGAGGCTGCTGTAGTATC
>NC_069000.1:25134308-25135401 GCF_001194135.2 Octopus bimaculoides
AAAACAAGACAGGAAAACAAACGGAAAAGAAAACAAGACAGGAGAACAAACGGAAAAGGCTATACGGCCAGACGTGAAAAATTATGTGTATGTGGAACGCTATGAAGCAACGAACTGGAAGCGGGACAGTAGTTCGCGTGTTTGCTTGGCGATAGCCAAGGAAGAAAAGAATTAGTACGTGGACACATGTGACCACGAGGGGTAAGGAAGAGAGAGTGGTAGAGGGAGAAACAAGGGGAGGAAGTAGAAAATAGGTGAGCAACGAGAGAAAGAGAGGAAGAGACAAATATAGTAGTAACAGAAGGAAGAATGAGAGGGGGAAAGAGAGAGATATAGTAGTAACAGAAGGAAGAACGAGAGGGGTAAAGAGAGATATACGTAGTAGTAACAGAAGAAAGAACGAGAGGGGGAAAAGTTATAGAGATAGAGATAGATAGAGTCGCGTCAGAAAATATAAAGTTCAAACACTTACAGATATAGGGTAAAAATTAATAATTAATTAATAATTAGTAATTTTACCAAGTAGTTCAGTGTGTTAAAAAACCATTATCGGTAAAAGTTATATAAACATAATTAAAATTAGGGTTCAGCAAGAATTGCTTCACTACAAACCGAAAATTAGAAATAGCAGTCAAAACTACTATTTCTCTACCAAAATATAATTGCCAGACAGACAAATACTCGCAACTACAAAGGCAAAAAAGAAAAAAAAATAACGAATTCACCCGGTTTTGATTAGTTGCAAACGCGTTTCAGGATTAAAGAGGTGTAAATCATATTAACCGACAAGGTCGAACAGTCGAACAAAATACGGTCTTGGTGCTAAGGAGACGAGAATAGTGCGTAACGCTCAGAAAATGTCTTGAAGTATGGAGAACGGAGAGACAAAGTAAATGAGACTGGTCAGCTACGCGATCAGTGTAAGAAAGGAGGGAAAAAGGGAACTGGCCAGAGGTCACGTGACGGCGACAAACAGAACAGAAAGACAGCAATAGTGAGAGAGGAAGAGCGACAGAGAAAAAAGGAAAGGGATGAAGGGAAAAGAAAAGGAAAACGGGGTAAGAATGAGGGCAAGTGAGAGAGAGAGAGAGAG
>NC_069000.1:25136345-25137733 GCF_001194135.2 Octopus bimaculoides
GAGAGAGAGAGAGAGAGAGAGTGACATAGACAGAGATAGAGACAGAAAAGAGTACTAAATTAGCGTTCGTGTGCTTATAAATTCCCTTTCTTCGTCGGTGATTGCAGCAAGCGCGTAAAAATTTGCTTCTATTGTGTGTAAATATATCTTTATGCCTGTTTCTCTGTATGAAAATTCAGACTTTCTTCAAAATATCAAAACTAGCAATTGCGTATGTTCAGAAACAAGTCAACGTTGGGGTCCTCTATTTGGTCGGTTGACCTTCTAGAACCAATAGTCAAATCTCCCTCAGATACCATCTTGTAAAAGGAATGGAGACATTGGTCAACATAGTACGAGATAAACCTAAAAATATTAGCTGGACATGGTGGGAATACCTCTTGTCATATATTTACATAATCAGAATTGACCAGAACTGCTGGAAGTGAGCGACATCACCCAGGCTGTTACATTCCTCAGATCATAATACGTCAATCTTTATTGCATATACTCGGTGATATCATATTTCATGATTAAATCAAAACATCATTGTCATTCACTATTATTTGTGGGGCGTGAAGGGGAAAAGTAAAAAGGAAATAGGAAAGAAATGACGCTAAAATCGTATATTTATAGCAGCATTGGATCGGTGGTCAGAGAAAAAAATATTAAGGCTAAAGCAGAATGTTTTAATGGCTGGATTGATAAAATGTTATCGGAAGTTCAAATATATGGTAAAATTCATTTTGGCAGCTCTTATCACTATGAAGTAAGAGAGAAAAATTATGATTCAATTACAGAAAAATATTCTGATTGAACATTGTTGAGTAGCTATTAATTGGTTAAATCAGCAGACAGGCAACGTGTTGCAACGTAATATCACGCCTTATTTACTCAATCTCGAGGAGATGTTTTAGAGAGAAACATATGGATACAAATGCATATACACTTGGATATAGGTGTGAAAATAGGAGAAATTCCATTTAGGGATGACGGTATCGAATACAGAGAGGAATCAGAGAGTTAATTTCTAGGAAGAGGTAAAATTCAGTGAGAGAAGGAGATTATGTTGAAGTTTAAGGAAAACAGAACTGCGTTTTAAAGTTTATACACAACTATATTCGATGAAATAAGCATCTGATACATGACATCGAAGAGGGGAGGCAACAGAAGAAATTTAAGGACCAGAAAGAGAAGTAATATGTTGAATTCTTCCCATGAAATTTGGTACGGCTACATATTGAAATAAAATATGCGATGGCTTCAGCAGGTTTAGTCAGGTAAGAATGATATATCAACTTTTTTCTTTCTTCATAAAATAAGTCAATTAACGGCTCACTTATTCGTCTAGTAGGAATTGAAGAACTTTTTGTATGTATGGATGTATATATATATATATATATATATAT
>NC_069000.1:25138006-25138961 GCF_001194135.2 Octopus bimaculoides
GTGCGCAAAGTCAAAATGTTTCGCATCTGTTGAAACACGTTGACCAGTGATATTTTAAAAACTCCATGTCTCCTTTCCCCTTCCTTTCCTTTACATTCATAGGTTTCTTTTCTTTGCGGCATTCAACTTCATACATATAATCATCTTATGTTTTGCTTCTACGTTGAAGCATGGAACTGTAAGTTCAGGGCGGAATTTGAATGTAAAACGTAAGGACGAATGAAATGCTGCTAAGCGTTTTGTCCAGCGTGCTAACGATACTGCCAGTTCCCTATAGTACCAATATTTCTGTAATATATTTTTCTCTTAACAACGTTAGGAGCTTGTTCTCTGTCTCTGTCTGTCTGTCTGTCTGTCTGTCTGTCTGTCTCTCTCTCTCTCTCTTACGTACATACATACAATTTTGCTGTCACTGCTTGATGTAATATTTTAAAATGCATTTGTACTGAAACTGGTTATAGTATGTCTTTACAGATACATATTTTTCTCTTCCTCTCTCATCAACATTAGAAGCTTGCTTGCCTGCGATGCACCCACAGATTCCCACTCAACATCCTCTACAATAAGTCTTTTACTTTGTAGCGTTTTCTGTCTTGGAAATCATAACAACAAATTTCAGCCTGCCAGCCTATAGCGATCTCGATACGTGAAATATTTTCTTTCAAAGAACTCAGCGATTGAGTGCTCTCAAAATGTTAACACTATAGAGATATACAACTAGTGTCAACATCTAAACGAAAAGCAAGATTAAAAGAGAACGCTGGACATATGACATCTATAGGAAGTGCTCCATGCATTCTACCCAGCAGCGTTCTTCCCAAAACACACAAGCACCAATAGAGTGGCATATGAATTCTGGAGGGAAAAATAGTAAGGCAAGTAAAACACTAAACAAACTAGGGATCATGAAAAGGTTTATTTTACATATGGCTAAAGTACCCAAAAGCGATATATA
>NC_069000.1:25139063-25141395 GCF_001194135.2 Octopus bimaculoides
ATATATATATATATATATATATATATATATATATAGTTGTATGTGATGTGCTGTGAATTTATGGAAAGGAATCCCATAAACTGAACAATTTTGTTAAAAATGGAGATGTTAAAATATACAAGTGAATTTTAATTCATGCAGACGATCGTTTCGTGCAGAGATATACAAATCATGTAAATTCATGATTGAATTGAATTAATTAAATTATGTATATCTGCGATATAAAATGAATTAAATTAATTTAATTAATTCAATTTAATTATTTTAATTTAATCAATTCAATTCAACCATGAATTTTGATGATTTTTTATATTTCTGTACGAAACGATCGCGTGTATGAATTAAAATTCTCATATAAATTTTAACATCTTCTCTTCTCCATTTTTAACAAAATTGTTGAGTTTTATGTGATTTATTTCCATAAATTCACAACACATCCTATACAAGTATTATTTTCATATTCGCAAATTTACGCCTGTAAACTACCAGCAAAATATGAAGAATCAATATTAGAAATCTTTTTTGGAAACTTCCAAATTAAAGGACGAATCTAACTCAACTTTTTTACACACACACACACACACACACACATATATATATATATATATACATATACAGAGAGAGAGAGAGAGAGAGGGGGGGGATAGTACTAAATTAGCGTTGGTGTGCTTGTAAATTCCTTTTCTTCGTCGGTTATTGTAGCAAGCATGTGAAAATTTATTTTCATTGTACGTAAATATGCTTTTATGCCTGTATCTGCGTTTGAAAATTGAAACTTTCTTCAAATTATCAAAACTAGCAATTGAGTATGATCAGGTACAAGCCAAAGTTGGGAGCCTCTATTTGGTCGGCTGAACTTCTATATCCAATAGTCAAATCTCCCTCAGATACCATCCTACCATCTTGCAAAAGGAAAGGAGACACTAGTTTAATATAGTACAAGATAAACCGAAAAACATTAGCTGGACATGGTGGGAACACCTCTGGTCATATATTTACGAAATCAGAACACAAACGAAAGAGATATTACAAAACAGCTATCCTCGCAAGAAATGCACAGTATAGCAAGTCAAAAACGCACGCAGAGAAACGAAACTAGAAATACTGAGGACACTAAAACAACAAAATACAAAGATGCGACAATTTACCTGTGTGAAAGAAGCTTATATATAGTGTGTAATTTATTATGTCTAGTGGGTATTTTTTGTGTCGTTCGTGGATGCTCATTTTCATCTTATGTTTCATAACAGGGGGATATTCGAAATTATTGGCTATTTCCGGTTTATTTTTGAATTTAGAATTTTCATAAAGTATTTTCTGTTGCCTTTCCTAGTTTATCATTTTTGTCTCTTATTCTGTAAAAGGAGACAATTCAAAATTTTCCATTTGTGAAAATATCCACTTGTTGACTAAATGCAACACTTCTGTGAGGTGAACTTTTGATTTGTTCTTTATACACGTTCACATGACTGGTTAGTTTTGTCACTGTACCTCCAATGTAATTCTCATTGCACAGTGGGTATGTGACGCAGGAAAGAAAATTTTTTGTTTTGCAATTCATTATAGCATTCATTTTCAATTCCTTCCCATGAGAGTTGTTTCTTGCTCACTTATTTCACATCGAGAGTCTCCAGAGTTTATTATTGTATTATTCTTTTTCCTATGTGAATCTCGCTTTTGTTAGAAGTCTCTTGAGATTTGGTGGTTGTCTTTGGCTGTTGATGATTTCTGATATTTTAATAATTTGTCGGACATTTGATGGTTTATGTGGAAGTAGAAAATATCGTTTGGCTGAATGTAGGTTGTTGTGGTTCCTAGGATTTTTAAAATATAGCAATCTTCAAAACATACCAAAATATAAGTGTGTACATATATAAGTGTGTGAGTGTGTATGTGTGTGTGTATAAAATTATGCCAGGTTGTATGTGCAACTGCTCATACTCTATGCAGAGGAAAGACGTGTAGGTCTCCATAACCTCAATGTATGCTGTATGAAATTGTACAATAAATGAAATTAGATTTTGAAGATGTACCATTCTCCATACTCTGTACCATTAAAAGTATATATATGTATGTATATATATCCGCAATTATGCATGTAAGTATCTATGAAAAGAGAGAGGGAGGAAGAGGGATCAACATTAAATTGTTATATAAATATATTCAAACTTACATGGATATTCTGAAGAGGTGCCTACATTTCATTATCTATAATCACTCTATATTCCAATACAAACATATATATACATATATATACATATATGTACATACATAAATAAATATATATATATACATACATAAATGAATATATATATATATATATATATATATA
>NC_069000.1:25145194-25145935 GCF_001194135.2 Octopus bimaculoides
AAAAAGTTGTTTTGCACAAGCATTTGTATAGCCAATTAGACGGATGAAATTTACATACACTTAATAATGTTACGCAAAACAGCCTTCATACTTTCCCTATTAATTTCATTGTCTTTTGAATTATGAACATATTTACATCATAAGAGTTTTTTCGTTGATTTTCACCTAGCAAGACTTATCGTAGATGGCGTAATAAGTCACATCCGGACAACGTCGGGTTATACTGCTAGTACTCTATAAAATAACATTCGGTTACTGCAACAATTTGGTCGAAAGCATGTTAGAACGCTTTGCAGCTTTGCGATCAGATCAAATATTGAATAACATTGAATAGTGTAACATTTATATTTTGACTTTGTTAACTGTTTTTTATTGGTATATCTTATAAAATGCCATTTATGTTTGCTTTTTGTTTTATTATAAGACGCTTTACATTTACATCCAAAATTACAGCATCCAAATTTTTAACCATGACCTCTTTCGTCCTCTATATCTTATTCTTCCCCCGCTTTCCTTCTCACTCTCTCTCCTCTCTGTCGTTATTTCTCTCAGACACAAACACACACACTATATATATATAGTTGAAATTTACAGAAAAACGATAGACGAAGGCAGGTGTATAAAAAACAAGCAGATGTATTAGTTTGACGCTTGGGAAGGCGAGAGGTCTCTTGCTTTCGAGCCCACGCTCTTCAACAGAGAGAGAATACAAAAACTTGTGGATATATATATATATATATA
>NC_069000.1:25146434-25148557 GCF_001194135.2 Octopus bimaculoides
ATATATATAGGAATGAACGAAATCGCTGCCTTGGCACACCTGTCAATCAGCGATGCTGCTTAAATGTCAGCCAGCCTCACCTAGCGACGCTATTTCCCAGTTGGCATGTTATGGCTTTCGAGCCAATTTGAGTCTTTTCGTTTCAACCATTTATAGAAGCTGGCTTTGTCGACCGCCTCCTGTATCCTCCTTATTACTCTTCCCAGCTCTGAGCTCGAAAATGCAAACCTTCATTTAAATAACGTCACCTTTTTCCTTTTACTGAAGCTTCTAGCTCCCACTGCCAGGTGGTAATACTCGACAGTCCATTCCTGATCTCCGCACTCTTTGATTCATCTCTCATACCTCTTCTCCTTCTGCTGTTCTGCATTAGCGATGTTCTCTTCCCATGCCCTGTCAGCTCTAGCATAATTTCAATTTTCTATTCTGTGTTCTATAGGATTAAGTCGGGTCTTTTTGTTGTTTTTATGTGTGGAAATACTAACAGTCTTTCCAAATCCGTGGTCAGTTCCCAGTATCCCTTCCATCTTTCGTCTGTCTCGTATACTTTATTTGAAGGCCTGGTGTTATGTTCTTTTCCCTCCTTCTGGAAGTATATCTTTTCGCGCTTTTCCACGTTTGAATACTCTCCCCTATTATATCCCTCGATTTTCTCCTTGAGTACTGCGCTTACGACACCGAGAACTTGATTGTGACGCCGTGAATATATCTGTCTAGTGCTAGCCTGCAGTTTAACACAACATATCTCACCGTCGCTTTCTCTCCGCATCTGCTTTCATCAGTTGTTTGCATGTTCCACCGGACTAAATTGGCCGGTGAAAGTAAAACGTCGAAGGTAGACTTGATCAGGAAGCGTGTTCTTGCTTGTTCCCATGCCCAAAGTTCCTTCCATGAGATTCTGTGACTGACCACATACCCCTCCCATCTCAGGCACTGTCCTTGTTGACTACATTGCACCAAATGTACATTTCGCCTTTCTTCTTCCTCCCCTATCACTTTGTGTACCACTGCCTCTTTCATTTCTTTCACACTGCTCATGCAAAATGGTTTGAAATTGTGCAACCCTAGACCGGCTCTTTATTATTCAAATTTCTTCTACATCTTTGCCCTTTGGAATCTGATTCTGAAAGAATGTTTTGTGAACTAGCATACGTTTTTTAAATACAGATATTGTCTTACAAGTTGTATGAGGTGGTTGGTATTCAAGATTATTACCTGTCTAGGCATTTCGATTTTTATGTGACTTCATATGTTACACATATCCTGCTTTCTATAACAGAATACAATCGCACACAATACACATCCAATATTTACTGTTGATTTTAGTTTCAATTATTCCTTTTTGACGGTCCTTCTAAATTTAGAGCACTGAATCATCTTTTCCACTCAGCCATTGCAACCAGTCCAAACAGCACTTCTCCACTTGTTCCGATCCAGAACATCAGTTTCCCATTCGCTTTTGTGCATATCTAGTTTCTTCAGCTTTTCCTTCACTCAGTCGTTATACATTTTCCTCAGCTTATGTTGCGGTCACTTACCAGAATTGAGCTCACCATAAAAATGTCGCTTTGGCAATCGCTCACCTTTCGTTCTAGTAACATGTCCAGCCTATCTCATTTGAGTCAAGCTGACATGTTGTTCAATTGAGTTACAACGTGCCATGCGCAAAACTTCTGTATCTGGTATGAAGCATTCCCACTTGACTCCCAAGATACGTCTAAGGCATTTTAAAAAAAATCTGTCCAGCACTTTCAAATGGCGCCAGTGAGTGGTCCACGTATCACTTGAAGGAAGAAGTGCAGTCAATACACACGATTCATAGACACTGATTTTTGTCTACAAAGAAACATCTCTATCCACCCGTACTCACTTTTCCAGCTGTCCAAATACAACACTTCCCTTTCCTGTTCGATAGTATATCTCTGCATCCAGAGCACCATACCTTCACAGTACTTCCAATGTCAACAAAATTATCGATGACTTCTAATCTTGTTCCATTCACTAAGATGTTTGGTTCAGAATATGATTGTCCTGACACGGGAGTAAACATTTTAGATCGCTCATATATATAGGTATATACATACATGCATATGCATATATATATATATATATATATATATATA
>NC_069000.1:25151635-25152620 GCF_001194135.2 Octopus bimaculoides
TATATATATATATATGTATGCATATATGGGTACAGGACGTCGCAAAACGTAAACAACATGAAATACGAAAACATGAAATGCACAGGCAAACCTGGGTATGCGAACAATGAGAGAAACAAATGGACAACAGGACAAGTAACATAATGAACGTCCCTTCATCAGTTGTCGGCTGTTTATCTACTCCACATTTTGAGCAATTCCCGACAATATGTGTCTTCGAGAAACAGTTGCTCCAACAAACCGAAATAAATTTGGGATTTGCGGAGGGTCAAAGCTGGAAACAAAAACAGGATATACAACAAACCAAACCAAACGAAAACAAACAGGGAGAGCAGTTAGGCCAGACAAGGTAAGGAAGCGAACACTGGAAGAAGATTCTTTGATAAGAGAAAAGATAAGAGAGGAGATAGATAAGAATGCGTCTGGTCTGTAGCGACAGACTGAAGTAAAAGAAAGATAATCACTTGAGGAAAAGAAAGATGGACGATGGTCACGTGTGAGAAACGCGGGAGAGTAAAGAAGGAAGTGGGAGAAGAGAGAGAGAAAACGGTGAAGGGGAGAAAAGGATTAAAGAAAAGATGAGAGAGAAAAAAACGAAAGGGAAGAAGGGGAGAAAAAAGAATTAGAGAAAGGAAGAGAGAAAACGGAAGTGAGAAAGAGAGAATAGTACGGGGTAAAATCGCATTAAAATTATTAAGATAAACTTACTTGGAAGTGGGTGCGTGGCGTTCAATCGTAAAAAAATATCAATAAAATATATATCTGTGCATATATACATACATATACGTACTTACACACACACACATATATATCTGCATATATGGGTACAGGACATCACAAACGTAAACAACATGAAAAACGAAAACGACATGGATTACGAAGTACTCTGTCGTTGTTCGCATACCCAAGTTTGCCTTCGTATTTCATGTTTTCGTATTCCGTGTTTACGTTTTGTGACGTCTTGTACCCATATATGCATATATAT
>NC_069000.1:25153818-25161766 GCF_001194135.2 Octopus bimaculoides
CTCTCTCTCTCTCTCTCTCTCTCTCTCTCTCTCTCTCTCTCTCTCTCTGACGTGAATGGACTGTAGAAAAATCGGCTGCAAGTAAGTAGAATTTTGTGTAGAAAAACTGTTTATTTGTGGAATATTTTTGTGAAAGAGTTGTCTAACATCATCTCTTTCAACCCCAATAAATCTTGTGATAGGAAATTCCCCTACTTGAGTAGATTTCCACAATTTTAATACATTTTCTTCGGTTTCCTTGCTATATTCTAAACGAAACTGGCTAAATGGAAACATCATGCCATTGACTTCCCGCCTCTACCAAAGCCAAGGGTGAGGGAAGCTGAAAACAAAGGCGTTCCGCTTGAACACACAGAGGCTTTCGAAGATACAAACAAAGAAGCAAAGACAACGTTTACTACTATGAACACTGCCTCCACCACTACCACCACCAGTACCGTCATCACCACCACAACCAACACGAACATTTAAAACAATTTTGCAGCAGCTTTAAAGCTGAAGAAAAGTATCATGTCCGTTTCGAAGGAAGAACTGCTTGTCTGCAAGGCAATGTTTAAAAAAGACGAACACACCATACAACTACAGACACCACAAAAAGTCACAGAAGAAATCTAAAAAACAAAACAAAAAAAAACAAACAAACCCAATTATTTACAAGACATTCAACCTAAAAACAAAATTATACGAGGCGGCCACTCAAGAAACAGTAGAAAAATGTTTAAGGCCTATATAGGCCTTTAAAGACTACATCACGAGGGGAAACAAATTTGCCATGATCGAAGTTAGATTCGACAGTGAAGAACGAGCCAAGGATCTCTCCACAATGATCAACTTAATAATGATCCCTACATACCTTGGTCGTAGGGTCACAAAAAAAAAAAAAAAATGTGCCCCCTGAAATAGAAATAAAAGGACTTGTGACTGTTACGATATCGAAGAAGAAATCCATATCTTGGAAATCGCTGTTCTGGACCAACAAAATTGGGTTGGTCAACGAATTGAAATCCTTGCTCAAATTGATCCGATCAACTTTGAAAGAATTCCTCATCAAATCAAACTGACAGACGATTCGACTTTGCATGTGGCCGTCGA
Organism: Octopus bimaculoides; assembly: GCF_001194135.2. NCBI lineage: Eukaryota > Metazoa > Mollusca > Cephalopoda > Octopoda > Octopodidae > Octopus > Octopus bimaculoides. Next base: position 25,154,911 of record NC_069000.1, read on the forward strand.
AGGCAGAAAGCCACGTTGCTACATTTGTGGTAGCAATGACACTTGAAAATCAGTTGCCAATTAGCACAGAAACAACATCAACAGCAATAACAACGACAACAAAATCCCGAACAACAACCACAAGAAAACCAAAAACCGAGAAAAGAACCAGTACTGCTACCCACACCGCCATATGCACAACTAATTAAACAATTCTACAAACAAATGAAGGAACATCAGTAACCAACAAACTAGCCCAACCAAACACCATCACCACCACCACCACCGCCACGAAGAACAGAACACCATCACCACCACCAACAACAACAACTCCAAAGTCCAAAGGAAGAAGAGAAAACCAAAAAGACTCATACTTCACCCTCAAAAACCCATACACCACATCCCAACTGTCACTAACCAGCACCTACACCAACAACAAAATCAACACTTAGAAATAGACCCCATTACCTTTCCCCTCCCACCTCCTGATTCCTCTGACATGTCAAATGAAGACGACATAGAAGATTGGCAAGTGGCCACAGGGGGAAGGAGGAAAAGAAGGGAAAAAATAGAGAAGCAGACAAACAAAGCAGGGAGGTTTTCCGCTCCCGAAACCAAAACACCCGCAGAAAACAAAATCATCAACACAAACACACTACACCAAACGCTCCAACAATGTTGACAGCTATAAACACCAACAATCCAGACCTAATGGAATACATTAGGTCAAACACCAACATAACAGAAAACGATACCAAAACAAGTAATTATCCACACACAACACCACCACAACACATTAAAATCATACACATAACACAGAGCACACACAGCACACTGAAATCTCTATTTTCGGATGCAGTAGGGAGATTTCAAAAATACCTGCCTAAAAAACTATACAAAAACCTTCTGGGAGAAGACTGTGAGGTGAAGGACATACAACTTTCGGACAGTAAGTGACTCTCTCTCATTCTCTTTTGTCTTCCTTTCGCGTGTAAAACACAACTTTCAATAGGAACATGCTCAAAATAGGTAGTATAAATGTACGTGGCTTGGGATCGCCTTGGAAACAAGGTTACCAGTTAAATGACATCAAGTCACAGAATGTGCATATCATAGCCATCAGCGAGATCAGACTCGACAACCCGCGGACCCACCAGCACATGTTCGGCGGACATTTATTTCTCTCCGTATCTGCCGAGAATGGGCGAAGGTGGCACCGCGGTGCTTCTTCGGAAGAGTCTGGACCTCAAAGTAAGTGCAATTTTCCTAGACCCGGAGTGTAGGCTGGTCGTCTTGGATGTCGATGGCAGTAATGGTTGTGCTTTTCGGCTTATAACAGTTTATGCACCGTCCTTAACAGGTCGGCCAGATTTCTTTCGGCGTCTTGAGGTTTTCCTGGGAACGCCTCAACCTTTACTTTTAGTGGGGGATTGGAACGATACCTTGGATACGCATCTAGACTACGTGGGCAGAGATAGTAATAGGAGGGGATGTAAATACCCCAAAGACTTGCTCAGACGTTTCCAACTGTCTGACAGGTACCTACTGGACCACCCGAATGAGCCAATGTGGACATGAAGCAACCGCATCGGGTCGTCAGATCGTATTTAAATAGAGTATTATGTAGGACAGTGAATAAGGATAGTGTAGGTTGTCCACAATTCCATATAGTCAGCTACACAGATTACAAATTTGTGACTTGTACACTTGACTTGAATAAGACACATACGCATGGTCTCGGTTACTGGGAGTTGAACGCGTCGTTCACGGCTCGCCAGACTTACAGGGACCGGATTAACACATGGGTTAAGAGAGCATTGATGGGCGCCATCTTCAACAATAGATGGTGGTATGCCCTAAGAAAGCAATTAAAACAGAATCAGTTAGGTACAGTAAGGCCCTAGCATAAGACCAAAATAATATAGAGGGAAACTTAGTTAAGAAATTAGAAGAGGCACTTAGAATTGACATCGCGTCCTACGTACTGATGGCGAGGTTAGCCCTAGACCAACACTTCAACGTCAAACACGAAGGATGAGTTGTGAGAGCTAGGATGCGTGTTCTGAGGAACGAAGTAGTTGGAGCCGCCCCAGAGGCCCAAATGGCGGAGGCACAACGAGGCAACAAAGACACCATTAGGTCTCTGACAGATAAGCAGGGGCGCGAATTACGCGAGCCCGAAAGGATGTGTGAGGCCTTTCAACAACACTTTGCTCGGCTGTTCGGGACAATTGGTGGGTTAGAACGCAGGGTGGACTCTAGTGCATATCTGCATGGCTTGCCACGACTCTCGGGAAGAGAAGCGGAGTGTTGGGAAAGGCCCATCACAGCTGCAGACGTACGGGATGCAATGGCAGTCTGCGCGGGAGACGAGCCGCCAGGCTTGGATGGTCTGCTCTACGAAATTTATTGTCATATGCCAGACTTGTTTGGAGGCATCTTGGCAGCTGTCTACTGCAACTGGCAGCAAAACAGGATTTTCCCCGCTTCTGTGAAGCGAGGAGAGGTTGTACTGCTAAAGAAAGATCTAAACAAGGGGAATGTCATAGGTAACTTCAGGCCCATCACTCTGCTGAACGCAGATTTGAAGATTTTGGCCAAGGTGTTAGCCGAGGGGGTTGGCGCTTGTCATCGAGAAACTGGTCGACAAGGCACAAACGTGCGCCTTGCCGGGTAGAGGTTTCTATGACAATCTCCATCTGATGCGCTACATCATAGACATGGTAGTTGAGGAACCTGGCACGGGTGGGGCGCTGATCAATTTAAATCAATCAAAAGCTTTCGATAGGGTAGATCATCACTACTTGGAGGCTGTCCTTAGAGCGGCTGGTTTCGGTCCCATCTTCCGCGGCTGGATCGCTGCCCTATAAAGCGTCATCCGCTCGGTAGTTCGCGTAAATAGTCATCTGTCCAGACCATTTAACATCTCGCGTTCGGTTCGTCAAGGATGCACCCCTCTCGTTTTACAATCACTATCCATGCAGTTTATTCGGTAAACTACATTTTTGGTTTTGCAGTTGATACTAGGGCTATATTTGCACATTGCGCAGTTTTCTACACACGTGGTCTTTCTGAAAGGGTATGTTTTGCATATTATTGACCTGATGGATCTCCCTGATTTTTGCATGACTTTTATGTACAAATCCATCAGGATTTTTCTAAATCTGCGGGCTAGTTCTCCGTGTGGTGTGGCTTCAACAAACATCATTCCTTGGAACTTGTCAGTATTGTACCAATGGTCGCAGTTTCATGGAACATACAAGTAAAAGATAAAAGATATATTTTTATATTCATATACATATATGCATGTGTGTGTGCATGTATGTGTTTAAAGCCTCAATTTTATTCTTCCATACCCACCTGTCATTGTGCCAATCTCTTTTAATGATGTTCATTTTGATTTCATCTATTTTCTGAACGTAGATTTTCCCAGAATAACGCGATTAGTTTGACGTCCCATGTTAACTGTTGTAGTTGCAACAAAAAGACCCTTCTTTGCGTTTAACGAAATTTCAGTAGCATTTGGTGTACATATCCGTTCTAATGCCGTCATAAATCTCCAATATTTACGTCATCAGAAAATAAGAAACATTTTTATTATGCTCCATTTTCTGAAATGCAATTTTTATTTCCTATCTAACTCAATCCCCAAATAACTGATAAGTCCTGTCAGTTATTGATAACATTAGTGCTGATTTGTTTGGTTCTGTACCCATTGATTTGTCATTAAACACCGACTGATAGATCACATTACAAAGCAATACAATCAACTGCAAATGTCTTTCTGTCTCTCAAAGTTAACATTTTTGTAGACTATCCTATCGGAATCTGTCGTAACCTTCTTTGTTTAAGATCTCGATAAGAAAGTAATTAATTAGTTTGGCTTATATTTCGTGTTAACGATAGATCAATTGCTTTCTTAAATTTTAGTTTTCCACATTATCGTGATCTTGGTCAGATATGTATTGCAATCCCCCTGCGTTTCATCCAATGAGTCCATATTTTAAAGGTTACTTGGCAAATTTTTCTTTGACAATTCCTTCAAGAAAATAAAACTGCAGAGTAAAAAGCAAATTTTGTGTGTAGGTGCTTACTCTGTCACAGAATTGCAACGAAATTACATTTTAGTGTTTTAAACAAGAAGTTATAGGACAATGTACTCCAGGATACACTACAACAACCACAACAACGTACTAAAGCGAATGGCTTTAGTTGTTCAATGCCTATATTTTCAGTTTTCGCTTTAAAACCCATACCAGAGTTCCTATCTATCTATCTATCTATCTATCTATCTATCTATCTATCTATCTATCTATCTATCTATCTATCTAACTATCTATCCATCTATCTATCTATCTATCTATCTATCTATCTATCTATCTATCTATCTATCTATCTATCTATCTATCTAACTAACTAACTAACTATCTGTCTGTCAGACTATCTTCTTGTCGGTCTATCTAGCTCAAATCTTTTACTTACAACAGTAAAGTATTCTAGATATGTTATTCTGGAGTATCACATGTGCATTATTCCATAATAAATACTGATATTTTTGCTTCACAATAAGGTTAACTGTTGTTAAGCATCAGATCCATCCAATCCTCTTCTAGCTGTCCTATAATCAAAACTGCTTCTGCCATGGCTATGCCGGCTCTTTTTTTGTTTATGTTTGTCTAAGTCCTTCATTTCTTGTTTCAAAGACGAAAGATTGCGGGTTGTTTGGTGACTTTGCTGCTATTCTAACAGGTCGCACGATGGCCTGGAAGCTTTCATCGGTGATTCGAGCCACAGGAACGTATTAACACCTGCACTACTTGACAAGTATTTCTTTTTCTTTTACTTTATTGACCTAGAGAGAATGAATTCTAAGACAAGAGTTTCTTAATAGTTAACGTAACTAACAAGGTTTGTGTAGCACTTTCTCTGTCTTTACCCTATAGATGGATACTGGATTAAATAATTTGCGATATTTAGCTACAGATCATTTACGTTTGCTTTCAAATATTGTCACTTTGCTCGATTTGTATTTTGTCTATTCTCAATGATCGATGGTGTCAGTTAAGTCAGTTTAATCAATAATACCTCTGCTTCAGATGCGTAGCCTAGTATGTGTATATGCTTGACATGCATACATGCACACAGACACACACACACGCACACACACACACACATATGCATATAGAAATATATATTGATAAATATACAAAGCTTTACATAAGTAAATATACGAATAAATTAATACAACTTTAATTAGATATTTGTTTACTTAAATTTTCTTTACATGATTTTTTGTTTGTTTTGAATTTGCTTTGTTTTTATATTTTTCTTGTCATTCTTTCTAGATTTAAGAAGTACGGGCTGCTCATGATAGTTACTATGGTTGTCATATATGGATTTATTCGCATCTACGCCGGGAATTTAGATTTTAAACTAACAGTGCCTTCAAAGTTACCAAAGCATTATTCTTTTATAACTACCACACAGCTACTACACAGCAACTTTCATCGAGGACCGGGCTATTTTAAAACGTGTAAACCTCAATCTGATGTTGTTTTTTTAAAAGTACACAAAGCTGGGAGTACCACCGTGATGAATATATTACTTCGTTATGGATTATATCATAAACTCGTATTTGTCTTACCGAAGAATAGCAATTATATCAACAGACAATCAGAACTGGATGTCAATAGAATCCTTCCACCACCAAAGGGCAAACGTTACAATATTCTGTGTAACCATTCCGTCTACAACAGATCCGTATTCCATAATTTATTTCCTCCTGGTACTTTCTACCTTGCTATCATCCGGCAACCATTTGAACAATTTAAATCTGCATTTAATTATTACGGTGTGACCCGAATTGTAATGCGCCAAAAGAATTCTTCAACCAATCCTCTCCGAGATTACTTACAGCTACGAAAGAAAATTTCAATTCCGAAGTCTATGAATTTTGTCAATAATCGAATGGCGTATGATTTCGGAATCGCCCCGGAGAATTTTACGAATAACAAGGCAATTAAAGACTATATTGAAATTCTTGATAAGGATTTTGACTTAGTGATGATAATGGAGTATTTTGATGAATCTCTTATTCTACTTCGTCGATATCTTTGTTGGACCATGAAAGATATCGTTTCAGTAAGATTAAATGCACGCAAGAGCAAAATCGAAACATCAATGGATGACTTTGAAAGACACAAAAATATAACCATGGCAGATTATATGATATACGAACACTTTTTAGGGACCTTTTGGAAGCTGGTCGCTTTAGAAGGATCTTCATTCTTCAAAGAATTGAGTCACTATAAACAGATACGAAAAATAATCGAAGCGTTTTGCAAAGGTGAATCAAAAGACAGAAAGATTGTAATTCCAAGTTCTAACTGGAATATGGCGTTTGAAATATCCCAAATAGAATGTAAACATATTATTATTGGGGAAATAGCTTTTCTTGATATAATCAGAAAATTACAGTATCCTATATGAATACATATTTATGAAACGCCACGCTTCCTCTTCCAAGCAAGTTTTATATATATATATATATATATTTGAAGAAAAGCAACAAAAATGTATTAGGTTATAGCAGTACGTACGCTTCGTACAAACTTCATTTATTTATGTGCAATGAAAATGTACTCCTCAGCTGCATAATGGAAGTTCATTTCAGAAAGTCATTTTGTAAATGTGTGCAAATACAAGAGTAGATGAAAAAAATACCATCTTGACTGGGCTGTTAATCAACAGTCTAGTGGACCAGACAGAAATTTAATTTCTATATATATTCTATTAGTTCTTTCTAGAAGGAGGGGTAAGATAGCAGTAATTTCAATTTAGAGGAAGGTAGATTAGGTAGCAAGGGACAGCAGGTTAG
>NC_069000.1:25163529-25165506 GCF_001194135.2 Octopus bimaculoides
TATATATATATATATATATATATTGCGGGTCATAAATTGAATAGTAATTCAATTAACATCAATTTAAAACCAAGTGGTCTAGCATATAAAAATCTGAAAATTCAGAAAAATTGTATTACATGCGTATAAGAAGGGATGACCACTAAGTGGACATCTGATATGCTAGAAAGAGGTCATCAACGACCCAACCACAAAGAAATAATTTTCTCCAGAAAAAATTTTCTGGACAAAATTATTTTTCTTTGTGGTTGAGTCATTGATGACCTCTTTCTAGCAATTCGGATGTCCACTTAATGGTCATCCCTTCTTGTACGTATGTATACATATATGTATGTATGTATGTATGTATGTATGTATGTATGTATGTATGTATGTATGTTTCTGTGCCTGTGTCTGTGTCTGTGTGTCTGTGTGTGTCTGTGTGTATGAATGAATACATATTCATGAACTTAATTTTGGGGGTCTTGCAATTTGTTATCACTTGGTAAGCTATGCTGCAAATTCAAGATGATGAATATATTGTGGTTGTTGTTCCTTGTTATGAAATCATTATATATTTTTGCTTATAAAAATTAATGATTGCAAGAAATAAATTTGCATAAAAATAACTCCATTTCATCTTTATTTTCTTTAAAATTCCAAATCCATTTGATAGAATGTAGACATTTCTGGATGTGTCTCTATGGCCAGTACGGAAGTCCTGTAGTAAGGCTTCTCAGAAAAGGTATTTGTCAAAAATGCTTATATTTACAACTTATTTTTTAACTTTAAAATTTAATTTAATAAAGTTATTTTTAATATACTGTTACTCTTAAGTAAGTTTACCTTTCAATATTAATTTTCTCTTTCAGCCTTACTTGCATTCTGCTTTTTATTTTATTTTTTTTGTTTCTAATTTCTTCTTAGTCGCTTTCCTTTTAAGTTAATTATTTAATCAGGCTAGTTCATCAACGTATTATAGGCTTAAGATATACACATCCAATTTTACTGATGAAAGAATATGGTAATTCTTGCCTATGTTTCTATGGGCAGACCTAAAGGCATATAGTAAGGTTGTCGAGAAAAGGCATTGTTATAAAGTGATCTAAACTTATTATTTAATATCGAAATTAGTTTAAAGATATTTTCATATATAATTTTTTTGTGTTATGGGAATGTAGGTAATTTTCACTTGTGTATATCTGATATGCTTTCACAATTACTGTTGTGTCGAATCATTGTTGATAGATCTAAATCAGCAGCAGTCATTGCTGTTATCACTAACTAAAATTCTAGGTTACTTAAAGTGAACCTGGTAACTGATGGTTTGGAGTCTTGTTGTTTGTAACCGTTTGGTGAGCCATGGTGCAACCTTGAAGACGGTAAAATTCTCTAACATTAATTTGATGTGAATGGGTAATATCAAGAGCTATCCACCTTTTTCAATTTTCAATAAGGTAAAATCTTAAAGTATTAATTGACACATTATTAATTAGCATAATAGCTTAGCTTGGAAAAAATATGGATTACATGGAAAATGCAAGCAAGATAAATAATGTTCTTAATATTATAAACCTGGAAAAGTACAGGACAAGTTATCACACTTGGAAAAGTTCAGGACAAGTTATTACATCTGGTAAAGTACAGAACAAGAAAAGTTTTACTTAAAATATTGCAGCTAAGGATAAAATCTGAATATTAAAAATGATTTGATTTTAATTTACAAAGTAACATTATAATTAAAAACGGCAGCATCATTTTGTTAAAATATTGACACTAGAATACTTAAAAAAAATGAGAGCCAGGAGTACCAATATAGCTAAAGTTTTATGCAAAGTAGAATAGTATATATGGTAGGCAAATTCATTATGTGAAAAATAGGCATTGGGTCAAGACTGAACATGTGAAAACTTATAATCTATTTTCAAATTTCTAATTATTAATTAATGATTTTAAAAAGTGAATTTAGTTAAAGTGCAAAAAATATTTTAAGTGAGT
>NC_069000.1:25165824-25178549 GCF_001194135.2 Octopus bimaculoides
TATATATATATATATATATATATATGTATGTATGTATGTATGTATGTGTGTATGTATGTATGCATTATGTATGTATGTGTGTGTGTGTGTGTGTGCATGTGTGTGTTAGATGAGATTGGTGAAAGCTACTTGATCGTATTGAATCCACAGTGTTACGGATGTTTGTTGTGTGTGCCATATGATATTAAGATATCACAATACCATGAAGCTCAAACCTTTTTTTGCGTATTGTAAAACTTAATGCGCCAAGAAAAATTTTAAGCCATATAGAAGATCAATTTTCTATCAGCTAGAAATATAAAAACATATTGACACAAACTGTAAATAGATTTGAATCACGAACATGTAATTGTCAAAACGTATCATTTCCTATTGAAGGATTTTGCCTCTCTGTGACCGTGGTATATAGAACCACATTCATTTCAACAAATGACATCCGAGGAAGCATATGAAGTTTAACACCAACAACCTTAAAGGAAAGTATAGATAAAGATTCCCTTCAGAAGCAAGCGCAGCATAGCCTCTCTTTCCCTGTCCCAATTCCTGTGAATGCTTAAAGATCAACGATATATCTGCCTACAATAACCTGGAGCAATGCTGATAGGTCTCGTTGCCTACATACTCTAGTCGATTGTGAAATTGTGTGTTCTGATTGAATAATAACTTCATATTCTGAAGCCTCTAGAGCAGAGGTTCTTAACCATTTATATATATCAGGTTCAATGTAACTCAAAAGAAGCTGTAAGTCTTCTCTTTGACTTCTGGTAAACTTATTTCGTTGCGACACCACACCGAATCCTTTCTCTTCTAAATATAACGAAGGAAAAGCCATGAATAGTAATTTAATTTCTTACCAAAGTTAAGAATATTTGCTTTGTATTTTGAGCCAGATTGTTTTATAACCAAGCTGTTGAAATTATTTTTTAAGTCGATAATTTTTTTCTGTAAACTTGGTTGAGCAGAAGAGACATCAGAAATGGATTTATGACCTAATCACGTATTTAAGACCAGTAAAATCTTTGAACCTTATCATTAAGTCTTCTTTTAGTGTCTGCAGATGAGAACAATAGCAATCTATATCTGCATCTAATATCAAATTGCTATCATTGTTTCTATTATGTACAGGCTTGGAAACTGTAAAAAGCTCTCCTCGATAATCTCTCTTTATTGAATGATAATTTTCTGATAAATGCATTTATGATTCCCTTTGCTTTAATTAAATTCATATTATTTCTTTGCAACTTAATGTTAACCCCATTTAATTTAGTGAAAATATCAGAAACATATGCAATATCAACTCTTTCGTTGCTTAGTTAATAGTACATGTCAGCGTCATAAGACTTAATTCTAAAACAGTATCATAAACATCATAAAAACGCTTTAAACAATTTCCATTCGAGAGTCATCACACCTCAGTATGAAGCAACAGGTGCTTAAATTTTCCTTCTTTTTCATGGCAAAACTTCCGAAAGATGCGGTCATTCAATAAATGGGTCTTGATTTTATTTATTGTTTTAGTCTTCTAAAGGGAAGCTTTAGCTATACTTTACTTTACTCTATCTCAAAGATGTTTTGCAGCCAAGTGCTCTGTATATTTTGTAGCCACATACGAGCCTGTCAGAAATGATTTCTGAACATAAGAGTCAACGTCAGCGTACGGCTACAACCGCCGCCGCCGACGATATGTATATATAATTATAGATCGGTGGCTGATTTATAGTCAGCCGCCCACATAGAATTTACCTGATCGTCAGTTGTATCACCAGAGTAAACTGATGGAGTCAGTTACCAGACACGTCCCTGTAGTAATATGAGGTAAGTGAGCATAAACTAGAAATATCTTAACCACTGAAAATTTAAAACATGGGTTATATCTATACACAATTTTCTTAAAAGTGAGGTCTTGTGTTTACCTCGTTTAGGTGAGAAATCAAATTTTGTCATTTTTGTAAACTTAAAATAAGAAAAATGGAATAAATTGCATATCTTCCTATGATGTTTCACCAACCTGAGGTATATCCGTTTAATCAGGTGGTATATTCTTAAACAGTTTGCCTTTATTACAAAATATGCATTTGTGATTTAAATAACTGTCAGATCTGATCAGATTCATTAAATTTTACTCTTTTTACTCGTTTCTCTAATGAAATTGAAGTCAGACTGGCCACATGGATCATATCAAACCCAGTAGCTATCTCATTCGGTTACGTATCTTTTGTTTCTCTGCCGAAAGCTGAACTAAATTTTCGAAGAGATATTCACATCAGCAAGGCATTTAGCCTCTATGACGATACTCTTTATTGCCTGTTCCAAGTAACAATATCCGACCTATTATACTTACAGTTGAACTCAGAGGGCAATTAAAAGTGTACAAGAAAACTTTTTTTAAATAAATGGCAAAGGATTCCTTCATTATTGAGTCTGTCTTAAAATACTCAAATTCAGTTTCTCTTACGCTGCTGGGAGTACTTCATCTGCGCAATATGGAAAAGATACTAACGGTATTATTCAAAAGAGACATAACACCAAATTTAAAAATTGCTCAATATTTGGGCCATGTGCCCTTTTCTCAAATGAGATTTGCTGTACATTGCCATACAAACGCTTTTGCCACAAGTATCCAGGTATTCTGTAGCATTATCACGAAACAAGTTCAGAAAGAAAAGGTCTCACAATCTACAACTGTACCTAGACAAATTCCTTCAAGGAATATCATACACACCACCTACACCTTAATAAACTTTGACCAGCAACTTCCTATTTGGATTGCAGTGATACAAAACAATTATGACTGAAAAAACTTCATGAATTAGACGAATCCAGGATCGATATCGAGCATATACATAAAATACATACTTACATAAATATATACATGCAAAAGTGCCGATATTGCAACGATGGAATTGAAACAGTGGACCACCAAATCTCGACATACAAATTTTTAGCACCAATAAAGTATAAATCATGACATGACAGAGTTGGCCAATATCTACACTGGTTAATGTGTTAGCATTATAAAATCAGAACTGCTGACAAATGGTATTAGCTGAGGCTGTAACTGAGGAAGAAAATTTAACGACAGAACCATCAAAGCTAATAAACCGGATATTGTTGTGAAAGACCAAAACAATGAAGTCTGTTTATTGATTTGTATGAGCATCCCCTGTGATCGTAATATCTCAGCAAAAAAAATTTGACAAACTCAAGAAATATAAAGATTTGCTGATTGAAATCGAAAAATATGGCATCTCAAGTCGGTTACAATACCAGTGATTGTAGAAGCACTTGGAATGATCAAAAAAGGAACTGAAAATTATTTGAGAATAATCCTTGGTTTACTATCCATATAAGAAGTGGAAAAAATTGTTCTAACTAGTATGTCACACGCATTGAGAAGAGCATTGTCACTTTGAGTTTTCTTTCTTTTTTCCCCCTTTTTTTTCTATGTTTTCTTTTTTCATTTGTTCTATTTTTCCTTTCTTCTTTCTTTTTTTCCCCCTTTATCTCTATCACATATCGTGACTTTGTACATGAACAATCTGGTGTGTTTATATTAATACCTACCAATGTATACAACAAACTTCTCTACCCTAGGTATCGGCAAGAAATGGAAACAAAATTGAAAGAAAAAAAAAAAAAAATAATAATAATAATAGTAATGATGATAATAATAATAATAATAATAATAATGGGACCTATATACACTGGAAGCTATGCCAACACTATGGAATAACAACAGAAAAAAGATGGTATAAACACACGCCAGAAAAGGTCACAGAAAACGAGAAAGCAACCATACTCTGGGATATGCCAATACACACAGATAGAGAAATTAAGGGAAATAGACTAGATATAGTTGTCAAAGATCATGAAGAAAAAATGTTTTCTAATTGATGTATCAATACCAGCAGATGACAACGTTTCTCGAAAAGAAATGGAAAAACTTTCAAAATACAAAGACCTGGAAATAGAGATAACTCTAATGTGGAATCTAAAAACAGAAACAATTCCTATCATAGTAGGTGCCTTAGGTATAATTAAAAAATATTCAGACAAATACATAACAAAAACACCAGGACTTACAAATATATATAACGTACAGAAAATTGCACTACTGGGTACTGCACACATTCTACGCAAAACACTTTCAATACAGTAAACATAAGAGCACCACAGCAAACCACAGCACATACCCAAGGCGCACAGAGCTGCGCTCGGTAGTGAAGTGAAAGCACGTTATAAAAATAAAACTACTGAACAATAATAATAATAATAATAATAATAGGCGTAGCTGTGTGGTAAGAAGGTTGCTTCCCAATCACATGGTTCCGGGTTCAGTCCCACTGAGTGGTACCTAGGGTAAATGTCGTCTACTCTTAGCCACAGGCCGACAGAAGTCTTGTGAGTGGATTTGATAGACGGAAACTGAAAGAAGCCTGTCGTATGTATATGTGTGTATGCATACGTGCGCGTCTTTGCGTCTGAGTCTGTCTCCACCATAACTTGACACCCAGTGTTGTTGTGTTTACGCCCGCCGTAACTTGGCAATTCGGCAAAAGTGACAGATAGAATATTAGGCTTTAAAATAGTACTGGGTTTCCCATCCTGGTCGTAGTTTAATGACTGAAAAAGTATAATAATAATGATAATGATGATAATAATAATAATAATAATAATAATAATAATAATTTTGTCATAAGGGCAGCCATTTTCGGGTGGGGGAGATGAGTCGATTACATCGACCCCAGTGTTTCACTGGTACTTAATTTATTGATCCAGAAATGATGAAAGGTAAAGTCGACCTCGGAGGAATTTGAACTCAGGACGTGGCGACGGGCAAAATACTGCTAAGCATTTCGTCCAGCGCGCTAACGATTCTGCCAGCTCGCAATTGTGGATTATTGACGTTACAGGTGGGAACAAGGGTAAATCCATCTAAATATCATCAATGGGGTGAGACACAAAACATTTTGAAATAATCTTACTTATGATAAAACGAAATGCGTGTCTCGGCAGTCAGGCTGGTATAAGGAGACTAAAACAACAAACGCAGTGGAACTGAGTGACAGTCAAAGACGCTGAATGCAGGCAAACTGTTGTAAAAGGCTTTACTCTGAAGTTGCTGGTATTTTAATAAAAAGAAAATTGCAAATCTTTTATCGTAAATTGTATTTAGTTTATCAGTTACACAGATAGACTCACAGACACATCAATAGAATATGAAATTAAATGTTAAACTCTCTTTTTTTTCCAGAAAATTATCGTTTACATAACATATAAGCACACATATAGTTGAAAAGGGTTTAAGAAACCTTGCAAATCATAGATAAAAATCAAAGATAAAAGTGGAAACACCATGGATATATGTCTAAAGATTCTTTTTACACATTTTTTTTTAATCGGATAGGATAAGTATTTTTTATTTGTTACATTAAGTAATTTTATAAAACATTACCGGTTTCAATGAGTATGTTTATCTTATCAAATATTAAAAGTTAAAAGTAGAAAAATTAGGAAATAGAAATTAAAACCTAATAATCCAAACAGTTTGTTCTCATATTCTGTACATAGTTAAGATATTTTCTCTTAAAATCTCTTCTTACATGTGTTGTTTCTGCACGGGTTTGGAATGGGGTTTAAGTGGTTGAAGTTAAATTCGGGAAATTCATTTTTATTAGATTTTTCATGAGTGGCTCAGATTTACTTCAACCTGAACTTATTCCACTTCACCTGAAACAACATGAATAACTGTGACAACTTAATGGACCAATTGGATAATAGCTTTCGTTTATGATGCATAACTTGTTAGAATTTAGTTGGAGGAAATTTATAGAGATGGTCATACAGCGAATCCATCCTCGGCAGAAGGGATTCGGTGCAGTATCCAATACTTTTTCTTGACTGAGAGATAGAGAAAGAGAGAGAGAGAATGTGTGAGTGAGTGAGAGAGAGAAAGAGAGCGGGAGAGAGGGAGAAGAGAGAGAGAGAAAAGACAGAAGGTGTGTGTGTGTGTGTGTGTGAGAGAGAGAGAGAGAGAGAGAAAGACAGAGGGTGTGTATGTGTGTGTGTGTGTGTGTGTGTGTGTGTGTGTGTGTGTGTGTGTGTGTGTGTGTGTGTGTGTGTGTGTGTGAGAGAGAGAGAGAGAGAGAGAGAGAGAGAGAGAGAGGGAGAGAGTTAAAGTTTCAACTGAAAAATCTTTGTGTATTAATCTGAAATGTACATTATATATAAATATTGCAAAACTTTCTTACATATGCCCACTCCGACGCAACGTTAGTCAGCCTGGCTGGTGTTTTACAGTGTTCCCCATCTCTCTCACTCTTTCACTCATTCCCTCTCTCTCTCTTTCTCTTCATCTCTCTTTCTTCCTTTCTTTCGCTCTCTCCCTTTCTTTCTCTCTCCCTTTCTCTCTTATTCTCTTTCACTTATAGTGCAAACCGTCTGTTTGGCATTATTTGCTTCGGTCTTATTGATTTAACCCGGTTCCGTTTTAAAGAATATCAAAAGGTCTACAAATAGCAAGTTTCGAAAAAGAAAAAATACCTAGAATAGGATGTTAATCATGAAGAACTGCAATCTTCTGATAAATTTCTCTGAACTGATGGAGAACTGGGAACAAAAGTTACTGCTTTTAAAAGTTACAATGGTCTTTATCTGCACTACTGATCTAAATTTCCTATAATTTTGTGCCTTGTCTGTGACAAAAAAGTTACTTTAATGCAGCAATAGCTCATGAAACTATTAAAACGGTGTTACAACAAAACTCAGCAATATGAAAAATATCAGTGCTTATTATTTTATACAGTGGAGGCACATAGCCTAGTAGTTAGAGCAGTGGACTCGCGGTCGAGGGATCGTGGGTTCAAATCTCAGACCGGGCGATGTGTGTGTTTATGAGCGAAACACCTAAGCTCCAAGAGGCTCCGGCAGAAGGTAATGGTGAACTTCTGCTGATGCTTTCGACACAACTTTCTCTCATTCTTTCCTCCTGCATCTAGCATGTCACCTGCGATGGACCAGCGTCCCGCCAAGGTGGGGAACCTATACGCCAATGAAACCGGAAAACCGGCCCTTATGAGCCAGGCATGGCTCGAGAAGGAACAAACCACAACCACAATTATTTTAAACGGTTATTGAATCTCATAATAAAAGGAGTGTAGCTTTTGTAAATAAAGTCAGTGACAGAGAATAGATATGAGAATAAAATTATTCTGCTGTGGAAACTATTACACAGAAAAGGAAAAGTCACAAATCTAGTGAGAGCTTAGTGCAACTAGCATGTAAAATTATAGTAGATAGAATGATGAGACACAAGTTGCTATACAAGGAATTGAAACATTCCACTTTCAAGCAAGACAGTCTATCGATGCATTATATATTGTAGCTGAAGAGGTTTTCAGTGATAAAAGGCAAAATAGATTGCTACTGATGTTGGTGTCAATTAGAAAAGAAATACAAGCGATAAGAAAATAGATAAAATATTTGATATTTTGTTCTCATATCAGGAAGCACAAGGCTTCTGGGAATGATGGTGCTTCATCAAAGTTCGGTTCCATAATAGATTCAGGTATTGTTTCAATACATTGTTGCATTCATTGCTAGGCAGATCTAATTTCAAAATCTCTTGGAAATGAATTGCAAAATATTTTAATGATGCTACAAAAAGAGTCACTTTATTAAATTATGATCATTTCACGTACTGTGGAAAAACCCGAACAAAGTGTACATACTGTACATAAAGTCCTGCTCCGCAGAGAAGCCTGTGCCTGAATGAAGCAATAGGTGTTTGAGCTTAATGATGAAAATACGAAGGGGTGCTGAAAAGTTCATGAAAGTGTAAATCTTTTACCTTTACTGTGTAGATAGGATAACTAATAGAAAATATGCAGACAATATGGTAGGTGGAAGTTTCACATGAAGATTTTATGCAGCGAAGATATTTTTAAGGAAACTCGCGATGTCATTCCAACACAGACAAAATTTGAACATCAACTACATTGCCAAAGACGACCAACAAAGCACTATACAATATATCTTTCTCTTTTTCGCAGATTTAACGCATGATGGCAACTCTTACACTGGATTTTGGTAAAATTGAAGCACATCATAGTCATGGGAATTTCGCGCGAAAATGTTAACCACATTATCCGCAACATTCTGGACATGAGAAAGCTTTCCACAAAATGGGTGCCAAAGTGCCTGAACGCAGATCAGGAGCGCATCGGTCTACAGCGGGAGAGGCTTATTCTTATTGCTCGTTTAATCATCATGGATGAAATGTGGCTTCGTCATTATGATCTTCGGACCAGGCAGCAATGAAGTAATTGGCGCCACATCGGTTCACCACGTCCCAAGAAGTTTTGGACCCAGAATTCAGCTGGAAAGATTTTGGCTTCTGTGTTCTGGAATAAAGACGGAGTACTGCTCATAACATACCTGCCAACGTGTCGCACCATCAACACAGAATACTATATGTCTCTGTTGGACGAACTGCGTGAAGTTTTGAAGCAGAAACATCGTGGAAAGTTGACCCGTGGCGTCTTGTCTTTGTATCAGCATGCACAGCACATGAAACACTACGGAAAATACGAGACTTTGGCTTTGAATTGATAGACCACCCACCTTACTCTCCTAACTTGCCTCCTCTGACTATCACCTCTTTCCACAACTGAAGAAACAAATGTAACGAAATATCATTCCGATTCGAAAGTGGTCGCCGCTACAGAGGCCTGGCTGGAGGCCCATCCTTCCGAGTCCTTTTTTACAAGGCTTAGAAAAAACTGAAAGACTGCTGCAATTAGTGTGTGAATCTGAGAGGGGAATATGTTGAATAAAATCATAATTAACTGATCTTCCTGTATTTTCTTTTACCCAAATCTGGGGACTTTTCAGCGCCCTCCTCGTAGTGAGCCTAAGATTGTCAAGTGCTCTGAAGATAAAAAATAGTTAGGAAGGTTAACCTACTAAGCAGAATATTGAGTGAGTAGTTCAGTAGATTGAACATTCAGAATTGATTGGAAAACTGACCAAGACCCTTTTACTTTTAGTGTGTATGGTTGTTTGAAGGTACGCGTGTATGTGTATAAGTGTGCTTTACAACTTTATGTATGTGTAGGACGGCTTTACGCTTCATTTTTATTGTATGAAAAATTTCAAAGTGATAATAAACAAAAGAATATAGAAATATTGTTTGTAGAAACACTCACAACCAGCCCGAAGCAAGAATTGCTAGTCCTTCTAGTATTAGATAAATGGTTCTGCACACTTTCTCTCTTTTACTGAAAATGGCCTTCCCCAGAATAAGCAGCATGGCTGCACATGACCTGGGATCGCCTTGTAAGTCCACCTGCTCAAACACGACAGATGACAAGATATAGCGAAACTTGAATTTTTGGAGGCTCAGTCATTTGTACTCATCTATGGAGCCTATGTGGTGTACCCGTCTCCAGGCAGTAGAATAATTGTGTTGTTTCCGGCAGTTCTGTATCGCACAATACTGACCGTCGTTCTGTACTCGGAAAATAAGTCGGGGGTGCTGGAGGTGGCCAGCAGCAAAGGCCAAAACTACAGAGTTGTTGCGGTCTACACTCCGAGTTAATGCCCGATTAGACTACTTTCTCTGGCTTGAATGTTTCCTGGAGATGCCATCTTGAACTGATAGGATACGATGTGAAAAAACCTCACAAATTTGCTCAGACCTTTCCAACTGTCTGGCAGTTACCGAATGGTATACCCGAATATGCCAAGGTGGACCTGGACAAACAGTATAAGTTCATTCAGATCGTATATAGAGGGAGTATTCAGTAGGTCAGTAGATAGGGGTAGCGTAGATTGTTCACAAGATAGTCATCGACTACACAGACCTCAAATTTGTGATCTGCATGGTTGAACACGATAGCCTTTGAAGGCTGGGTCCCAGTTACGAATCTTTCTCTACGTTCCAATTTTATTCTGATCGAATTTACGAATTGACGGGGGCAATGGTAGTTTTCCCCCGTGAAACAGAATCATCCAGGTTTTGTGAAGAAGTAGCAACAAAGAAAACTAGATCAGGAGGCGACCAAGTTAGAAGAGGTGCTTAGGAAAAACTTGACCAACGTGCTTACGGCGAAATTGATCCTAAACTAGTTTTTCAATTTGTAGCACGAAGGCTACGTTGTCAGGCTCTAAGCCATCAAGGAACGATAAACGCTTGATGAGCTCGAAAGGCAGAGGCACAAAATGGAAACAGACCACAATTTAGTCTTTACCGGACCAAGATGAGGCATTCTACTTGATTCCAAGATGATATGTGCAACTTTTCTACAATACTTTGCTCGATTGTTCGGGACGAATAGCGGGCTGGATTTCAGATGGATTTCAATGTGCCTACCTCACCGACTTACCGCGACTCTGAGTAGTGGAGACGAACTTTTGCGAAAAGCCGATAACAGTCACTGACAATACAAGAACCAATGGACGGTTATGCGAAGGCAAACCATCTGGTTTGACTAGCCTTACTTTTACGAACTTTAATTATAATGCCAGACTTGTTCGGCAGATTTCTACTGCAACTGGTAACAACGAGAGAATTTCTACTTCTGTCAGCCGATAAATTGTGGCACTGCTAAGAAAGGTTTATTCCTCATAACTCTTGTTAAATGCATATTCAAAGATTTTGGCCAAGACGCTAGTGAAGTGGTTGTCGCTTGTTGTCGGTGGTCTGATCGATAATGCGCAGATATGTGCTATCCCGAACAGATCTATCCACGACCATCTACATCTCATGCGATACATCGTAGGAAGTGTGGGTAAGGAGAGTGTCATTGGCGGGTCTTTAATCAAGTTAGATTAATCAAAAGCCTTTGATTGAGTTGACAACCAATGCACTAACTACCGTCTTCACGGCAATTAGTTTTCGTACAGTCTTCAGGTGCTGGATCGCCGTTTAGTGGTTATGGTGAATGGTCAATCTTTCGTATCATGCGCTCACACTTTTAAGATTGTCCCCTCTTGTGTCTTCTGTATGTACTGATTCTTGAGTCACTACATCGGAGAATAGAGAACGAAAGGGTCATCCGGCGCAAAATTGTATGCATAAGATCTGTGTTGGCATATGCGGACGTCACCGTCATAGCGTCACCGTCAATGTGATTGGCTCTGCTTTAAAAGACTACGAGACAGTGACAGAAGCCCTACACAAGTATCTTGAAAGGTTGGGAGGGAGTGCGAAGGCCTACCTCACTTCCACCATCTACCACCGCTTGACTGTTGTGTTTTGCCCAAGTTCATGTGTGATGAAACTCGAGCGTCTGGTCTTCCCCTTTTAATAGAAGAAATATGTTCTATTTGTACAGCACATTTCCCTCACCCATCACAAAGTACGGTAAGTATTTCGTTGTCCGACATGGCCTTGCACAGAATAGACAGGATAAATGTATGTATGTGGCCTGGGGTCACCTTGGGAACAGGGCCACCTACTCAATGACCTCGTGTGGCTATCAGTAAAACCGTTTTCAGCGGATACGAGATTTACTTATCTCCATGTCAACCGGTAGCGAGAGGTGGAACTGCGGTGTTGTTCCGGAGAGGTTTGGATCACAGGATAAGGGACATCTTCCTATACCCAGAAGGTAAGTAGGTGATCCTGGATGCGAACAGTAGTGACGGGGGCGCTTTTACACTGCTGGTTATTTATGCTCAGAAAAGGGCAGGACAGTCGGGTTTCTTCAAACGTTTGGAAGTTTTCCTGAGAATGTCTCGAACTTTAGAATTAATGGGTCACAAGAATGCCATCGTGGACGCACGCTTAGATTCTCTGGGGTTGATTGTTAGAAGAGTGGGGTGCAAAACCTCGCAAACCTGCCCAGACATTTTCAACTCTTTCATAGGTATCGACTGATTTTCCCGAATGTGCTAGTGTGGAAATGGACGAATTGCATCGGGTCATCTAAGTCTTATTTAGATAGAGTATTCTGTGAACCAGATGTTAAGGATACTATAAGTTGTTCACTTTTAAAAATCATCGGATACACAGACTACAAATTTGTGATCTGCACGGCTGGCTTAGATAGACTTCATAGGCAGGGCCCGGTTATTGAACACGTCACTCACGCCGTGCCAAGCTATTTGACAAAGCCTTCACCAACATTTTCAAGTCTCACTTGAAATGAAAAGTGAGGTTAGAGAGGGGCTGCCTGCCGGCAATTTTGTTTAGAGTTGGGTGAATGTGGCAGGAATGGTCTGAGTGAAAGAGCCTACTATAAGCATGCGCCTATACATGATGACAGCAGGGCACTTGCTCTAGTGGTTAGGGTATTTGTGGTTTAGTGGGATTTCCAAGAGCAGCCCTAGGAAGTCTACTTCTTTTGGGGAATTTTTCGTTGTTAAAATTTATTTTGCTATCGTTATCACTGTTTATACGCTTCATTTTTATCTAACACCACATCGTATTGTCTTCAACCACACCAACGTATGTTTTGTGAACCTTTAGTAGTTAATTAAAAAAAATTGTTATTATTATTATTATTGTTATTATTATTATTATTATTATTATTATTATTATTATTATTATTATTATTATTATTATTAATATAGAAAGGATTGAGGTAACTCCTCCTGAAGATATAGAGTTAAAATTAAAAGAAGAGTGCCATTGTTATCTAGCGAACGATATTTCAACATCTTGTGTGTCTTCAAGGGG
Organism: Octopus bimaculoides; assembly: GCF_001194135.2. NCBI lineage: Eukaryota > Metazoa > Mollusca > Cephalopoda > Octopoda > Octopodidae > Octopus > Octopus bimaculoides. The sequence goes on from NC_069000.1 coordinate 25,178,507, forward strand.
TTCAAAAAATAAATTTGGCAATCTATTTCATTTTGGTTAATAT
>NC_069000.1:25181292-25185342 GCF_001194135.2 Octopus bimaculoides
TTATTATTATTATTATTATTATTATTATTATTATTATTATTATTATTATTATTATTATTATTATTATTATTATTATTATTATTATTATTATTATTATTATTATTATTATTATTAAGGCGACGAGCTGGCAAACTATTTAGCTCACCGGGTAAATTGCTTAACGGTATTTCGTCCGTCCTCATGTTCTGAGTTCAAATTCCGCAGAAGCCGATTTTGCCTTTCATCATTTGGGCTCGATAAATTAAGTACCAGTTGAGTACTGGGGTCGATGTAGTCGACCCTTCTCCCAATATTTCAGGCCGTGTGCCTATTGTAGAAGTCATTATTATTATTATTATTATTATTTTATTATTATTGTTATTGTTGTTGTTGTTGTCGTCATTGTTATTATTGTTGTTGTTGTTGTTGTTGTTGTTATTATTGTTGCTATTATTATTATTATTATTACTATTATTATTATTATTATTATTATTATTATTATTATTATTATTATTATTATTATTATTATTATTATTATTATTATTATATGCATGGCTTTTGCGTTGTAGTTGTACAAATTAACTCCAGAGACCTCAAAAGACAACAGGTTTGAAGTTCAAGTTCGTGTTATGACTACGGTGCCATATATTTGATTTTGCACAATGTATTGTTCTAGAGAACCTCTGTCAAAACATAGGTAAATTAGAAATTTGTTTTAAAATTTGTTAAGATGGTAGTATGAGGTTAAGATGACAATAAAATGTGTTTGGTGTTATGTACATTTAAAAGTATTTTGACACTGTTTACGGATTAAAATATTTTGGGGATTAAGTAGACAATATTTTACGCAGGTCCCATGAGTACTATTTTTTGAATGTTTTCCATTTTGGGACTTCCTGGTATCTGAGCTAGGAAGCAATTAGCTTCTTTTGCTATTATTCCCAGGAGATCTATGACAGCAGCTATTGATTCAGTCTTATAATTACACATTTTGCAAATTTCTAATTCAAGATCGTTATACTTGCTCAGTTTCTGGTAGGTTTTGACAGATACATTTATGTCGATTAGGATAGTCATATCAATGAAGAGGCATGATTTTTGGCCTATTCGCATCTATCTCTCTGTCAGTTTGAACGGTGATGTTCTAAAGGAGTGAGATGTAGTCATTTTCAAGCACATGCGGTAGTTTGTATTGCCACAAGTTTTTATCATTGGCAGGTCCATGTCTTTGCAAATTACACGGTGAGTATACTGCGCTGCTCTATCATGCCTCTTGAGATACTCTGTAGGTGCAAGAAGATTGAACATGGAGACAACATGATCGATGGTTTCATTTTGTTGTTTACATACATATGTTGAGCTAGTGCTGATCTTTATGACATTGGCCCGGTAGCTCCTTGTAGGTAGGCATTGATCTTGGGCTGCTATGATACACTCTTTTGTCTCTGATTTTAAGCCAGAAGACACTAACCATTGATGGGTAAGGGCTTTGTCAATATCGGCATTATTAGCTTTCTTTGGGTTTTTGTAATTGGGAGGTTTTTCTTGCCAATAATCTGTAAGAATATCTAAGGCAGCAGTTTCAGCACGGGTTTTCATATGCTTAGCTTCTTGTGTGTTTTTTTCTAGTATGTCTAATTCTGGGATTTGTTGTATTTGGAATTGATTTTCTTTGCCTGTTCTGCTACTGAGTATGATGGTTTCTTGTTTTCGTGCTTTAAGACAAGTTCTAACCTCCAGTCATCAGAGTTTATCAGGTAGGTGCCGAGTCTAATTGTGGCAATATTCATTGTTAATTCCTGTTATTATCATTATCATTATTATTAAGGCGGCGAGCTGGCAGAATCGTCATCACGAAATACTCAGAGGTATTTTGCCTGTCATCATGCTCTGAGTTCAAATTCCGCCGAGATCGACTTTACGTTTCACCCTTTCGGGGTCAATAAAACAAGTAACAGTTTCAGACTGGGGTCGATGTAACGGGCTCATCCCCTCTCCCAAAACTGCTGCCCTTATAGCAAAATTTGAGACTATTATTATTATTATTATTATTATTATTATTATTATTATTATTATTGAGGGAGAGAGCAGTGCATGCCATCAAAGTGACATTGGGGTACAATATACGAAGCCCAGTATACCCATCATGACTACCCGTCTGATAAGGGTACACCAGGCACATATATCGCAACCATATGTGCGCGACATGGTGATCTTATATAAAGATAAACAGTGCATGACCTTGCAGGTGGGGCCCAGTTAAAATTTTCTTCAGGTCGAGTAGCCCATCCCGCTCAAAAGGTCGCTGAATAAGGGTTGTTTAAGGATTTGAACGAAACGCCCATATTTCCAGAGGTGAATTATCCAAACCCCAAAGAATTCCTTTCAAGACATGGTTACGATGTTCTCCCACTACTTGTAGTCGTGATCAGAGATGTACATATCGTCAGCCACTAAGAGACATGCTCAAATGGTTAAGATCAAACAAATGACAAGCAAATCTGTGGTATTGAGCAGAATATTTGTTCCGCAATCATAGGATGAACTTGATGAGATAAAATGCTTAAATAGACTTGACTATTAATTCTGCCATGAAGGGAAACCATTGAGCTGGCAGATTTCCAAGATATAGCCCCCACCCCCAGATCATCACAGATCCTCCTATATGTTTAACAGTTGGAAGAAGGTAGTCTGGGTCAAATGCTTCTTTTGGCTGTCTCCACACAAATACTTCACCAGTGGTCGGAAATAAGGTAAAGGATGACTCGTCTGAGAAAATAACATTCTTCCACTGCTCTAGGGACCAATTCCGTAGATTTTTACTTCACTCTAAATGCTTTGCAACGTTTGTATTTGAAAGTAGTGGTTTTCTGATTGCAGCCCTCCCGTGAAATCCGGCTTTGTCAGCTCTCGGCAAATAGCTTTTGTGAAAACTGGGTTCTCGAGGTGGTCAATAAGCTCTGCAGTAATTTTGGGAGCTGTACTTTTGTGATCCTTTCTAACAATTCGCGTAAGAGTTCGACGGTCCCTATCTGAACATTTTGGCTTTCTTCCAGAATTTTGTTTCGAGGAGGTGGTTTTTTCCTCTTTCTCGAAGGTTGTCATTATTTTCGAAACAGTACTTCTTGATACACCAAACATTTCGGCTGTTTTCGTTACGCTAGCGCCCGCCATACGAGCACCAACAATTTGACCTCTTAGAAAGCCCGATAGATCTGTCATTTTAATGAATTTTAAGTACCTTTTTATGATGATATCTGAAAAAAAAAACTGCAATTTTAGCAAATCATATTAAGTAACACCAATAATAAATCAAAAAAACATAAAAATAAACAAGCTTTTGACGGTTTTATAGATATTTCAAAATTAAGATGTTATGATACTAGGTCTTTCCATTATTTTGTACTCCCCTATCCCTGTATGTACACACAAATATCCCTCACGCACACACACGCCCGCGCTCACAAGTACATACTTACATACGTAAATATTCTTACTGACAGACAAGCAGACACATAGACAGACATACATAAATACCTACACAACAGAAATACGCTCACATACACAATCTCACGCACAGATACACACACAAACACGTAATAAGCACGCGAACAAAATTACATACCCATAAACCACGCAGTCTCAAAGATATAGCTGTTAGCGTACACACGCACAGAGATAACGTAATAAGGACGTGATTTATCACAAAATGGTAGATGACCTTGGGGTATGGGAAAACCACCGGCAGCTTCAAGAGTTTTATCTGCTCTGCATTAGACTCAAACTACTATAAATACAACCGCTTCGGCAGAAAGGGCACGGTTGTCATCAAGATTACCTCAAAAGGTAAGTTAATGGCTTCTAATATGACATACAGCAACGGCAATTTTAGTCTCGACCGACTGTTTGTCTGCTGGTCTACTTTTCTTCCTCTTTCTTTGTCTCACCCTCTGTTTGTTTCCTTAACTCTCAGTCCCTTTCTCTCTTTCTCTCTCTCTGTCTCTCTCTCTGTCTGTCTCTCTCTCTCCCTATCTCTCTCTCTCTCTCTCTCTCTCTCTCTCTCTCTCTCTC
>NC_069000.1:25185884-25186277 GCF_001194135.2 Octopus bimaculoides
TATATATATATATATATATATATATATATATATATATATATATATGACAAGCTTCTTTAAGTTTATATGCATACGTATATATGTGTATGTATATATGTATATACACACAAGCGTACTTTTATTTCTCTCTCTTCGCATGTATATATAGACATTTAAATTCACATGTATATATTTATAAACCTATATATATATCAATCTGTATATATTCTCTGTGTGAGTGTCTCGCTATATGCATGCATGTGTGAATGCCCCCCCCCCCACCATATATATATTATGTGTACATGTATATACATGTATATATATATGTATATATATTTATATATGTGTATATATATATATATATGTGTGTGTGTATATATGTATATATATATATATATATATATATATATATAT
>NC_069000.1:25186681-25189193 GCF_001194135.2 Octopus bimaculoides
TGTGTGTTTATTGCTCCATGTTTACAAATGATTATCGTCTTTCTGTCTTCTTGTGCTTCTTTGTCATAAATCACATTTCTGACTTTCTGTCCATGACCCATCAGATGGCTAATGAACCACGTTGCAGATCTGTGTGTGTGTGTGTGTGTGTGTGTGTGTGTGTGTGTGTGGCAGACAAAAGTTGTATCTGACTGTCCCCTTCCAATTGATTAGGTCTGCACAAGTCGCCACTTTGTCATTGTCATAGGGCTTTCAGTAAATGAGGTCACCGTAAAGAGACATCTGCACATCACTGAACAGCAGTGATTATCGCTTTTACAACACGAGTAACACTCTGGTCAGTGATTAATACCAAGAGACAGGCTGAGGCCAACTTTATCTTTCATACTTATGGACTCGATAAAATAATATACGAAGTCAAAACTTCGGGTTAATATTTTATCTGCTAGATCCCGTCCTAAACAATGATGTCAGCTTCTTACGCAAAACACGTTTTTTGTTTTCTTGTCTTTTAATAATTATTAGTATTTTGCTATATTTCAGCATCCAGGATGAAATTCTTCCTCGCGGTCTTGCTCGTTGCTTGTGCTCAAGCCTTTTCAATCAAAAACATGATTGAAAGAGAAGGTAGGCGTCGTCATTGTAATTATTCGAAAGCGGCAGTAACAGTTAACATTTTATCTCCTGCATTTAAATCGAATATATTTCTGCGCGCGCGCGCGCGCGCGCGTGTGTGTGTGTGTGTGTGCTTGCGCATGCACGTGTATGTGCATGTGTGCCTATGTGTGTAGTTAGTCTCATATACGGTTTGAGAGAATCGAGTGGTTATCACAGAAAACTCTTCTAGCAGACCACATAGTAATTCAATATGGAGGAGTATAATGCAGAGTCCCATGCAAATGAAATTCAGGAGATCCGACAGATTATATTATTTCATGAGGAGTATATAAATCATGAAAAGTGAGGAGGTTTGGGAAATGAATTTAACCACTTGTTATTCTGAGGATAAGTAGTTATCAACTATCGAGAAATGTAATCACGATGTATTAAAGCTAACACGAGCAAAAGATGCTGGCCGATATCTCTAACACACACTGTGTATTTCATACTCTTCTATATATATTAAAAAATAATAATTTTCCTGACTTCTAGAGTAAAAAAGAAAACTGTAATTTAAAGTCTGAAATGAATTAATGGAAATAATTGCCAGAAATATGACAGAAGGTAATCCAGACACAATTTTTGGTGAAATGACTGCTAATAATTAACTATAACATCTAAACTAAGCTCTAGTTGACAGCCAATGGTATTCAAAGTTTGCTTGTTTACGCAAAGTTTGAAGCCTGTCATTAAAGCTAGTGTTAAATCCAACTTAATTTTTTAGCAAACAATATGGACTAGTAATTGTTGCTGCAGCCGTACTTGTTGATTTCTTAATCCCTCCCACTTCCAATTTTGAAGTCGCAATTGGTTATATAGTTAGATGAAACATTTATCTCTCAACAGATAACGATCCAGTCACACTCTACACATGTAATGTGGGGAGCGAAGGCAAATCATACCCGTTTTACTATTATAGAGGCATTGTAAAATATGACGAATCTTTTGATAACATTCAGAACCATGTTCTATTCCTATTCCTGTGTTACCGTTGTTGTTGTTATTCTTCGGCTTCTGGTTAGCCGTCACCGAGCAAAAGTGATTAAACCATTTCAGTTATGACTATTCAATAAGTTACTTTATCTAATATATCCTTATTTTTTATGAAAGCCGGGCATGATTTGAGTGAGATTTGAATGCTATTTCTAGCAAGTCGAGTCTTCATACAAATAGTGCTCCTCAATGATTCATCTACCGTCGGCGTAGCACTCGGCAGGTTTGGAATTTATGAGGCTTTCTGTCGATATGGTACACGACGGCGAAGGCTTCAGTGCCTGCGCCAACTGGATTTAAGGATCTGCCCAGTTGGTTGACCCAAATCTTAGTATTATGGCAAATCGTTAAAGAGTCGATAATTCTTCCGGTTATTGAAATTCTCAGTTCAAATTCAGCTGCAATCAGCTTTGCTTTTCAATTAATCCACTTACTACATCCTACCAAATTTCAGCCCTTAAACTAAACTTGGATACTGTTTTTTCCATTTTAAGCTTTTGACCTGCTTATCAGTCAAGCTACCAGTGAACTGGAGACAATGGCCATAAAAGAAGTGGAGAGCGCCCTCACCGACGAAGGACTTCACGTCACCTCATTCGAACGCAGGTATGTAGACATGGATATTAGGTAGCAGGCATAGTTGTGTTGTTAACAAGTTTTTTCGTAATTACAATATTCTAGATTCGATACCAATGCGTGGCACCTTGGGCAAGATTCCACCAGAGCCTCGAGTTCACCACTGTTTTGACAGATTGAAAATGCACGGAAGCTTGATATGTGTACATAGTTATCTATCTATCTATCTATCTATCTATCTATCTATCTATATATATATATATATATATATATATATATATAT
>NC_069000.1:25189437-25192432 GCF_001194135.2 Octopus bimaculoides
AATGTTTTTGATTAGAAAGGGAATTAAAATTGAAAGTAATTGAGAAAGTCGGACGAATGCCCGCTAGGTACAAAGGGGACAATGAAAACATTGATACAAAATCTTACACTTTTATATTCGATATTTTTCATATAAGTTACATTATGCATACGTACATACATACATACATACATAAACATAGTAGCGTATATATATGCACACACATATATACATATATATATTTAGATATTTCTCTGTGTGTGTGTGTGTATGTGTGTGTGTGTGTGTGTGTGTGTGTGTGTGTGTGTTTATTTAAAATGTATGTGAATGTATGCATGTGTTATCATTAGTCTCTTCCGTACATTAACTTTGTGTCTAAAGCAACAGTTAAATCATACTCATGCTTTTATATATATAGATGATGATGAAATGAATGAAGATCACAAAAAGCGAGACGGTTTTTTATTCCTTTAATTGGACGTATCTGTGTGCATTATATGTTTGCATTATGTCTCTGATTATTGATATAGTGGCATAGACATTTTGACAATGGCTGGTTGATCCTATAGTTGGAAATAACTTTTCTTCTTCCATGAATAACCGAAATGGAAACTTTGATAACGGATACGACGGTGGTCTGTATGTCGAGTATTATTCAGGCGGTAATAAGAACGCCGTCGAACACGGCAATAATAAGTAGAAAGATAGTTACAATACCACGTGTATGTTTATAAGGAATACTGTGTAAGACGTGCAACTTGCATCCATGCAGGACACTGGAGTTTGGAGTTGGTAGTTGCAATAACAACAGCATTTATAAACAACCAAGATGCATTTATCTTACACATATAACATATACGACATATATAACATATATAACACACATACACACACATGAATATATATACACACACGCATACACATATATACACGTAACTCTTTTTCTCACTGTATAAACATACATACATATATACATACACACACACACACACACACACACACACACACACACACACACACACACACATATATATATATATTTATATATGCTTTCGGTGCGAATGGGTTTTTATACGGTGCCGTGTTTACAATCCTGTCAATAATAATAATGGTATTTTTATAGAAGCTTAAAGCTTATGGCGATCTCCGTGCATGAGTAAATAAAAGAGTCTAATAAAGGGGCATATAAGCCCTCTACAGAAAAAAAGAACCCTTTCCTAGACCTGTGGGTATGTTGTGTGATGGTGTGTGTGAGTGTGTTTGTGATGTTTGTTCGTGCCTTTGAAAACTTTTGACACACCATATAATGAAACAAACTCATAGTGTTCTTCGTTTGTTCTTCTGCCTTTCTTCAGCGTCATTCATAAAGTGTCTACCATGGTTGGCGAAACTATCAAAAAGGAAATGACCAAAATAGTGTCAGAGGTCACCACCACCGGAGACTTCAAAGTTGCTGTGAGTTGTATTGATTCTGCTGTTTCTTTCTCTGTCTCTCTTTCTTTCTCTCTTTGTCTGTCTGCCTGTCTCTCTGTCTTTCTCTGTCTGTCTCTCTTTCTCATATTTTCTCCCGTTAACTTTCATCTTTCACTTCAATGTGAGCTTCTCATTATAGAACTTCATGAAGGGTATCAGCAACTCAGACGAATTATTGTTTTCTATATTCTGTAATTGAGCCGATATAACATGGGTACCGTAAGACTGTGGTTCAGATGTTCGCTTCGCAACTACTTGGTGTTGGACTGGAATCGACCGTAGGTAATTTTGTCCATGCGTCTTCTGTTACAGCCTCAGACCACGCAAAGCCATTGAGAAGAATTTTCTTGAAGGAGAATCAGCGGAGCGGCTCAGAGAAATACTAAAACTAAATAGATTTGTAGGTTATTTGATAGAAAACTAGATGTCTTTGCTTCACAAGTCAAATATAGTAAAAATAAAACAGCAATGACGCACTGTGGTGTCATAGAGATCAGGAATATATATTGTCTAAGCTTAGTTTGAAGCCACATCCATATTAGATAAGCACCGAAGTTAGTTTGTACTTAGGCTGGCAAACCACAGCAATTCATAATATTCGTTTGTTCATGTTATCAGGTGGCTGAAAAGATCATTGAGAAACTCCGTGATGCTGCCACAATGATGGCTGATGGACTTCACATGGATACTGAAACAACAGAGGCATTTTTCCATGAACTCATGAAAGATATTGAAGCCTTGGAAAGTAAGAACATTAATGCATTATTACATTTGTCGTATTAGATGTTCCTTAGCCATTATCAAATAAATTGGAAAAGAAATAATACTATAAGCGCGCGCACGCACACATACACACACACATATGTGCATGCATACATGCATATATATATACAAGTTTATCATTTAAATATGCATGAATATGTCTAGACATGCAACTGTATACATGAGAATGCATACATACATAGAACAAGCATACAAATTTGCACAAGCAGCGACTCCAAATACTGCACATACACAAATACATACAAAAATACCCTGTGGTTGTTGTTGAAATTCCAATCACGAAGCCTTGCATCTAGCTTAGATACCGGCTCCTTGTCTATTTGCAAGAAATCTTGAAAAAACCCCTGAATAATGATATACATACATGCATAAAACAAGGAAATTCTGTGAGTAGAAGGAAAGTATTAATCTGCACAGAAGATCTGAGGTTACCCTATTACAGAGAATAGACTCTTCTCATCGGATTCAACCAAAGCGTATTCAAATATATATATGGCGCCAATCTTTCTATATTTCTTTTGACAACTGATTAAATCGTTGGTGTTAGGGACTAGCATCACTTCAGCATGTTAGACAAACTCTCTAAAACAAGTAATAAAATTAAGTACACTGATTTACAGGTCCAGAATTTTACAGCAAATGTGCCTTTTGTATTATAGATGAACGTTGTATATCGCAATAAGAAAATTAAATCATGTGTGACTGCGTATTTATTAATACGTATACACATATACATGTATATATATATATATATATATAT
>NC_069000.1:25192442-25192980 GCF_001194135.2 Octopus bimaculoides
TGGGGAAATACTATGAATTAAGTTGCTCCTGAAATGTTAATACGAACGGAATAAAACAAGTTTCGCGTAAATCGGACCTGTAGTTATTTAGATATTCGGGGTTCGGTGGGATATAAATATCCAAAACGGTGCATAATGGGAAAAAAATCATGAAAGGGAAGAAACTCTAACCTTTCGATTAGGCACAGTGACCTGACAACGAAAAAGTACGATTTGTTTTTTACAGTAAATGATTCTATTTTTGCTTTTGTTGAACACAATATTTTAATCATTTACAAATATTTTCAAGTGAATGTGATTTCAAAAAGCAAGTATTTATATTGTGGCTTTCTTTAAACAGACAATATCTTAATTTAAAAAAAAAATAATTTTCAATTCAATACCATTACAAAAATATTTTTGGACATATTTAACAAATATTTTAAAGTGAAAATGACTTTAGAATTACGGTAAATATTTCGTAAAAGACCCGTTTTTAATCTCGGTGTGAAATAATGTTTTACCGTAGGTTTATTCGAGTGAAAAAATACATACATAA
>NC_069000.1:25196177-25198049 GCF_001194135.2 Octopus bimaculoides
ATTATTTACCCTTTTTACAATTTTAAAACTTCTTCAAAGGGAAAGAAAACTTCTGCCATGTATTCTTTTGTGGACATACAGGGAATCATGCAAACAAACCTGAGAAGGCCTATTTAAAAGTTTGTTAAAGTGTTCCACTTTACATGCATGTCTTTAGAATATCTGAGCAATTCTTTGCTACCCAGAGTACGCAGGGGAGCAACAGGAGAGGAAGATGATCTATGAAACTGTAGAAACATGTTATACAGTACTTTCATATTTTTGGAGTCAGATGTAAATTGAATCAGATCTTCTTTATTACTCTATCATCTTGTATGTTAACTAATCTATACTGTACCTTACATTTCACCTCCTAGTGCAAGGATTTTTTTATTATGCATTTCTGGTTCTCCTTCAAGGATTCTTGTAGGCTCGACATTCATTTCATTTTATAGTGTCTGAACCTTTTCATCAATTACATCAAACCGATCTTAATGCTTTAATTCCACTAAACGTAGAACATCTTTGCAAACGTTATTACGAGCATTTTGAACTTTTTGAACTCTTCCCACGAATCATTGAAATGAGTATTGTTCATTCTTTTCAAATCTTTCCCAATGGGTATCATCTTTTAGGCGAGTCGCATTTAATGTCTTTAGAATGGTCACAACATTGACTCTTACTTTCTCTTTTATAACAAGCGTCACCTTTGCATGACCAAGACAACGATCTGCTCCACGCATCACGTGGATATTACATACCTCACGAACATCACGACTACAAATAAGAATAAAATCAATCATGTACCAGTGCCTGGATGCATCCAGACTGTTTTGTTTTTATGTAGCATGATATTCACTACCTACAAACCCAAATCTTGACACGTTTGCAGGTGTAACAAGCCGTTAATATTGTACTTTCCAGAACCATGATTTCCAGTTACATGACAACGTTCTTAGCACAAGGGATCTTGTAGACAAGCTTCTTAGCGTAAGATAAAATGCTAGCTTTTTAATCTTCAGTTGCTACCAGCACTGATCTTCTTTCGATGCGTGTTTTAAAGAATCTATAATCTAATAAGGTACTAATATTTACAATAACTAATATTCAAAAGTTTAAATTTTCTCACTATAACAAGATGATGACCGGGCCCAGGCTGCTGTGCACAGGAACAGCTACCGAGTCAAATCCTTTCACTATTTGTTCCAGTGTCCTTATTGCCATTAGTCTGTAAATTATAGTAAATTTTCCTTGAGTGCTTCCCCCACCTTATTTTTTTTTTTTGGCTACAGCCAGTCATAGTATGCAACGCATAAAAGAGTTGGTAAAAATCAAGCAGCGCCTGTACCTAAATGTTTTTAAAGTGAGAAATGGCCTTACATAGAACCACTGCCACTCTCTAAATGATGTACAAATTTGTCCCCAAAACAAGAACTAGTCGAAAATCACTGGGTACAAACGAAGTTGTATGTGTTACGTCAGAGTTTTCCATCTTCCGCAGAGGTTTCTAAACAAAGACTAAAGTCTCTCGCACACCTAGCTAATTGATGGTCATTGACTCTACAAAGTTCACCCGCCGATTTATAGGTTTCGAGTTTCAGCATGCAGCGTATCAAACATAAACTACTCTACTTACCAAGCAGGTAAAAATAGCCCACAAAATATTCACATAATTTCGCAAAGCATACATTTATCGAAGTATAACTATACATGTATGGTGAAGAGGCTTTACCTACTCGTCGTTCTTGAGTTTTCACCTCTTGACTATCTCCCATTTATTACATTCAGTAATTACTATACATACATACATACATACATACATACATACATGCATACATACATACATACATATATATATATATATATATATATATATATATATATATATATATA
>NC_069000.1:25204173-25205218 GCF_001194135.2 Octopus bimaculoides
CAACAATAATTATAATAATAATAATAATAATAATAATAATAATAATAGTAATAATAATAATGATAATAATAATAATAATAATAATAATAATAATAATAATAATAATAATAATAATAATTCCGTTTATATATTTGTTTTGCAAGATTTTTTATGTGAAATCGTATTGAAACAGATGTTGTTGTATTTGGGGATGGTCATATTGCAAGTTTAGCCAATAAAAACATACGCATTGTATATTTGTACTAGATACTGAACTCTGGCTAGAAACTGAGAATAATAAAACCCGAATCCTTCATTCACACTATGCCAAATCTATGGCCTCCAAATACCTGATCCACCGAAACTCAGCTATTTGCGGACAATGCCAAATTCAATATATTGATGGCAGACCTCGTCTCAGAGTAATGCGAAATGTGTCCTACATGTGCAACCCTACAGAGTTAAAGAGACATATACAACATTTCGTTCACCGCATGCAGTTCTCAGGTTACAGCCATAAAGAAAGGATCAGAGTATACAAGGGAGCTAAGAAATTAAGGCCAACAGGCTGGATATAGTTGTCAGAGACCATCAAGACAAAAATGTTTTCTAATTGATGTTTCAATACCAACACATGACAACGTTTCCCTAAAAGAAATGGAGAAACTTTCAAAATACAAAGACCTGGAAATAGAGATAACTCGAATGTGGAGTCTAAAAGCAGAAACAATTCCTATCATTGTGGGCGCATTAGGTATGATGAAAAAATATTCAGACAAATGTATAACAAAAACACTAGGACTTACAAATATATATAACATACAGAAAATAGCACCACTAGTCACTGCACACATCCTACGTAAAACACTTTCAGTACAGTAAACATAAGAGCATCACAGCAAACCACAGCACATACCCAAGGCACACAGCTGCGCTCGGTAGAGAAAAAGAAGAAAAAGAAGAAGAAAAAAAAGAAAAAAAAGAAGAAGAAGAAGAAGAAGAAGAAGAAGAAGAAGAAGAAGAAGAAGAAGAAGAAGAAGAAGAAGAAGAAGAAGAAGAAGAAGAA
>NC_069000.1:25205432-25213086 GCF_001194135.2 Octopus bimaculoides
ATGATTATTCTTGTGCCGTAATTCTGACGTATTTTTGTTGGGCCTTCTGTGATAAAATCATCTATAATTTGTAATAAATTATCAATGGCCGTAAATAACCACCAAATCATAATAGACCTTAATGAAGAGAAATTCACATCAGAAGAAATAGTCTTTTCTAATCTAGGCACAAGGCCCGAAATTTTTGGGGAGGGGGAAAGTCAATTATATCGACCCTAGTACGCAACTGGTACTTAATTTATCGACCCCGGAAAGATGAAAGGCAAAGTCGACCTCGGCGGAATTTGAACTCAGAACTTAAAGACAGACGAAATACCGCTAAGAATTTCGCCCGGCGTGCTAACGTTTCTGCCAGCTCGCTGCCTTCAAAAGCAAAGTAGCCCTCGGTGGAATTTGAACTCAGAACGTAATGACAGACGAGTCGCCGCTATGCATTTTGCCTGGGTTGCTAACGATTCTGCCAGTTCGCTACTTAATCACCGGAAGAAATAATGCAGGCAACAATGTCTGGAAACCTTCGTTATAGGCTGCCTGAAAGAAATTTATAGGGAACAACCAAAACAGTTAAGAATGGATAGGAATTCAAGGTTGAATGTAAATATGGATAGGAAAACATAATAAAAATATATCTCATTTGCAGCCTTACATTCTTAACGAGTAATTAGACTTATATCGTATACTTGGTGACCAGATTAATTCATTGGGCTAGAGTACATAATCAAAAAATTAAATTAAAAATTCTTCTCAAGTTCTTAACGTAAATTGTATTTAGTTTATCAGTTTCACACACACACACACACACACACACACACACACACTAATATACAGCTGAAATATTAAACTCTATTGTTTACAAAATATCGTTCACAATATACACACATAAGTTAGAAATAAATAGACACCCCATGAAACATCGTTTTCTGTTTATTCTAACTTATAAAGGTTTATATTCCTTATTAATTGACATTTTTATGTTTCAGATTCTATATGTGACTGGTTTAATCATGCCATGTACAAAAGAAGCCTTGGAACTGTCTGAATTTCAAAAGGTCGTATTATGGGTCATTCTGAAGGTGGATATATTCAGCGTAAAATCTCAGAAAACCTTGGGGTCCCACTTTCTACAGTTAGTTAATAGAGTTAGTTAATTGTGCAATTCACCAGAGAGGGAAAGGAGTCCACATCACCTTGTCCAGATCAACCAGGGCCCTCTGACAGGACGCTTTTCTTTGCTAAGTGTAGTGTGAAGGATAATCCTCGTTGCAAGACCTCTAACATGGAAGAGCAAATTGATGTCAGTCCCAAAACAACTGTGAGGTTTCTCCACAAACTTGGTTACTATGGCAGAGAAGGAAGAAGCAAGCCACATCTTTGACTAGCCAATATGAAGCGGAGAAAAGATTGGGTCAGTGAGATGGTGGAGTGACCATTAGCATTTTGGGACACTATCATATTCTCTGATGAGTCCAGGTTTTCTGTATTTCCTAACAGTGGTCGAGTGTAGGTCTGGAATCTCTGTGATCAAGAATTTGATGTGAAAAGATTTCAACCAGCAATGAAACACAGCAACTTTTTGTGATGGTCTGGGGAACAATTTAGAGCAATGGTTGATCAGAGCTGGTGGAGTGTGAGGGAAAGATAAACTCAAATAAATATGTGTTCATATTGTAGAAAGAGCTCCTTCTAAACTTCTCCAGTTGTGAAATGATTAAAGAAGACTCTCTATTTACGGAAGATGGGATTCCTTGTCACACGGTTAAAATGACCGAAGATTTGTTGGAAAAAATGGCATTAGAAAGCTTCCATAGCCAAGCCAGTCACCAGATATGAACCCTATAGAAAATCTTTGGGGCATAATGGACAGGACATTTCATAGACAGAACAAGAAAGCATCTTCAAAGCCAGATCTTTTGAGATTATTGCATGAAACTTAGCAAGAAATTCCGCAAGAGAATATTCACCATCTGATCAGTAACATGCCTAATAGGGCCCTTGCATTGAAAAATGCAAAGAGTATGTCCACCAAATATTAAATGCTCACATTATAACAACTAAGAAATAATTTGAATGTATAATTTCAGATTTAAATAAATTTTAATGATTATATGGTTGTCTATTTACTTCTTTCATGTATATATGAGGAGAAGTGAAATTCTGAACGAACAGTTCCAAAGTGTGCTCAGTACACCTCTAAGACACAGGCAAGTGAACAAACTAGCAGGATTTTTTGTCACTTTACCTGTAATCAAAGAGGCAAGAATTGATTACATCAACATTAAAGAAGATGTAACACTGGCCATACATGAGGTTGACAAAATCTCAGTTGCTGGCCTTGATGGATTCCCAGCAATCCTACTCAAATCGTGCAAATGAGCCCTTGCAAAACCACTGCAGCTTCTTTTTTAGAGCTTTCTTGCAAGTAGTAAGCTCCCAGACAAACTCAAGGAAGAAATAATATGCACTATCCATAAAAAAGAAAGCAGAGCAGAAGTTAAAAATTTAGCAGATGCTAAAAAATTTGCTTCACATATCAGTAAAATCCTGGAACAAATAGTCCGCAAGAAATTAATCACGCTCCTTGAAGAAAATGACTTGCTTGCTAACTGACACTCAGCAAGGATTCTGACTAGGTAGAAGCTGCCTGACACATCTCTTACAACATTAAACCTGGATGTTAAGACAGCTGCTAAACGACTCAAGTGTGAATGTATATCGACTTTATAAAAGCCTTTGATTTAAGTCGACCATGCTATGTCACAAACTGCGTGATCTCGGTATAGTCAGAAAACCTGTAGAGTGGCTCACGAGTTTCTAAAAGATAGGTGTTAGGCAGTGGTGACCAGTGGAGCCACCTCAAAGCAAATACTAATAGTAAGTCGTGTTCCACAGGGCACTGTCTTACGGTGACTACTATGTATAGTGGTCCCCACAGACATGCCCTCAGCTGCTCAGATAGCCACCCTCGCTAGCTATGCAGATGACACAAAGGTCGCTGTTGTGATGATAGGTATTAGAATCCCTGTGTGGTTCAAAGATGGGCACGTCGAACTCTTATAAAGAGTAACGTTATCGCTCCAGTCCATATCCCCAACAGTTTACCTCCGTCGTTCGGGATATCTTTAACACCTTCTTCTGAGTTATAGAAGATGGCTGCTAGCAGCCATGCCTCATCGATTTCTGGGAGCACTCTACCTATCTTTACTCTGGCCGCACGTTTGCCACAGTAAAAAGGTAGAAGTGCCCACTCGGTTGATCTTAATTAAGTGGCGTGTTTCCTCGCTTCTTCTTCACTTATGAATCGTAACCTCCACTGTGCCGTACTTCTTTCCTCTTGTGTAAAATGTCGTACTGTCTTTCATTTCTCGAAGACATTTTTCTATCTCTTCCTCTGCTGCTATTTCCACTTTTTTTGCTGTTACATTTAACGTCCTATATATGATGGTTCTTTTTTCCATTTTCTCCAGCATTTCTTTAGGGGGCGTCAACCTCAGGCTGTCCCCCTCCTTCTTCAGTAAACTGTTGAATTTTTTATAGTTCTTCACTTTTAGTTCTATTTCATTAATATAAAGGTAGCACCAAGCATTTTCCAACAAGTTGTGGACACTAGGCTCGCAGGTTCGGATTTCACTAAAGTTTTACCTTGACGACATACTCATAAAATGTAAATCTCGTGGTTATATATATATCAATTCGTTTTGCAAGATTCCTCATGTAAAATCGTGTGTTGAAACAGATATTTTTGTATTTCGAGATGATCGTTTTTTCTGCCATATAAACACACGCGCTATATATATTTTTTCGTTTATTACTGCTTCATTATTTTTTATTACTGTTTTATTATTTTAACTCATGTCCATTGTCAGAAAATCCTTCGTCTCACATCTGTGACCTCTTCAGTGACACTTCGTTTCCGTGTATGCTTTTGCTCCACTTACTCCATTCAGTTCTAAGATGTGTATCCTTAAGTGCGCATGCGTTTGTGTCCTTGTTTTTTTTTTGTATGTGCGTGTGTGTGTGTATGTGCGTGTGTGTGTGTATGTGCATGTGTGCGTATGTGTGTGTATGTTTCTGCGTGTGCCATAGCAGTAATGTGGCCTTCCCCTCAGCACCATCCTCTTACTCATTGTCCGTTCTGGTTCAGCCACTGCTAACAACGTGACGCAATGGAATCACAAACATCACCAGGTTGAGCAATGCATCAATCTCAACAGGGAGGATATAAACAGCAGTGCTCATCAAATAGACGTTTTAACTGATATAAGAAACTCCAATGTATGTGACGCATATATATATATATATATATATATATATATATATACACATGCGCACACACGCACGCGCACACACACATATATGTATATATGTATATGTATACATACACATACACATACACACATGCATATGCATACATACACAAACACCCACATACATAAGTATACATGCATATACATACAGGAACAGCTACAAACATATACGCATATACATATATGGAAAGCGAAGTAGTGAAGGGAACGCTAGGAATTTGAAAATGCTGTTGAGGAAACAGGCGCCATAGGGTGAGGGAAGAAGTAAAGGTATAGAGGACGAGAGAGGGAACGAAAGAACAAAGTTAAAGGAGAAAGAGAGAAACGAAGAAAAGAGAGAATAGATGGTAGGTGGAAAGAAAAGATGAAGGAAAGAATATGGGTTATGGGAAGTAAGAACAAGGAATAAAGATAAGTTGCAGAAATTATAATTAGGAGAGAGGTAGATATTATTTTTTAAAAAAGCGAAAGAATGTTTTTTTCCAATGTAAACACCTGTAAACTCGTTCATTAAAGATGTTTACCAGTTTATGTCTAGAAAAGAGGATAGACAGTTGCTCGTCCGTAAAGAGAGGACCAAAAGATTTCCCTTTGTCATAGGGGAATGATCTGAATAGAATTTTCCAATCAAAAGAAAGAAGTTTGCTAGAGTCTTTAAAGCGCCAAATTAGCTTAATAAGTCCTGTAAAATTACGCTGATGACTGTATTTAAAAGTTGAAAAAGGGTTCGCTATACAGGATTTCAATTCCGAAGAAGATAATCCAATATAAAAGAATTCCTTAGTTCCAGAAATAATATTGCATTGGTAAACGGCATTTTTAATACGGCAATTTCCATTGAGGACGCAAATTTTATTCGGTCCACAATTGCAAAGCCTAATATCATTGATATTATCATTCAAGGAGAGATTATCGTTAATATTATTGTTAATATTATTAATGTTATTACAGTTATTAAGAGAGACTCTGTTACCTTTAAGAATATAGTTGTTATGTGATTATATAGTCTGCAAGAGGTTACTAGTGTTGGAGAAGTCAATTCTGATACGGTATGTGTTGAAAATTGAGTGGTACCTGGATTTACTGGGAATATCCTTTCGATAGCTTGACCAAATAAGTGGGGAAGGTTACTTTTAACATCGGTTTTAAAACAATGGGGGGGGGGCAAACACAGACACACAAACATATATATACGACGGGCTTCTTTCACTTTCCGTCTACCAAATCCACTCACAAGGCTTTGGTCGGCCCGAGGCTATAGTAGAAGACACTTGCCCAAAGTGACACGCAGTGGGACTGAACTCGGAACCATGTAGTTGATAAGCAAGCTACTTACTACACAGCCACTGCTGCGCCTATTACACACACACACACAAATATTCTCTCTGACTTCACACATCAGTAAAATCATAGAACGAATCATCAGAAAGAAACTGATAATATTCCTAGAAGAAAATGATCTACTGAACAATACACAGCATGGCTTTCGTCCACGAAGAAGCTGCCTCACACAGCTCTAACACCACTATGAATTTGTTTTGAAACAGCTGCTTGGCCATTCAGATGTCAGCGCGATGTACCTTGACTTTACGAAGGTAGATTATGACATCATATCTCATAAGCTGCGATATCTTGGCATTGCTGGTAATCTAGGAGAATGGCTACATGACTTCCATAATGACAGAAGTTAGTCACTGACAGATAATGGTGCCCTTTTTGAGGAAGCCCAATTCCTAAGTGGCATCCCCCAGGGAACTGTTCTGGGACCATTACTAATCATAATAGCCCACGTATACATGCCTGTGATCACTTGGACAGCCACTGTCACTAGCTACACCGATGATACAAAATTATCACAGCCATTATCACAGAATAAGTACTAGGATTAAAAATAAGTCTTGGCGTCGATTTGTTCGACTAAAACCCTTCAAGGTGGTACTCCAGCATGGGAGGTGCTCTCTACTACTAGCTTTTAACTGTTAGCACTTGCATTTGCAAGTTGTTTGCAAAAAGAGTGTCCAGGAGGTGATGGCATCCCATACAGAGTGTATAAGTATTGCAACGTCTACGAAAACGCTCTTTGTCATTCTCCGACAGCTTTGGCGAGAAGAGACTTTCATAGAGGATTGGTGTAAAGCAGAAGGCATATACCTGCGAAAGGAAGCCAATGCAGAGAGTGTAAAACTGTTTAGTCTGATATGCTTATTAAATGCGGATGGCAAGATCTTTATGGGCATTCTCTCAAGAACAGTGACATATCTAGAGAATAATAGATATGTTGATGAATGCCTTTGTTCGAAAATATAAGGAACTTTCTCCTATATATTATAGAACCCCGTTTTTAGGGGAGTATCTATGTATGTAAGTATGTTATTATTCAATTTTATTTCAAACTTTCTTACTGATAGAGAAAGAACCGGTTTGTAACTTAGATGCAAGACTCCTTCACTGGAATTTGAACTACATCAACAGGGTATGCATGCATGTATGTATGTATACGTGCAAATTTGTATGTTTTGTTTTATGTATGTTTTCTCATGCATATACTTGCATATCTAGACATGCTCATATATACTTAAATGATAAACTTCAGGAAAGTTTTGCAGATTCCAACAGTTCCAGTGATGGCTTGGATCTGTAATCTTCAAATCAGCTTTCTCCCTTCTGGTTTTGAGAAGCCTAATTTTACAAGATTGTTATTTAGACAGTGTGTTACATATACTGTTTCCCCCCAAATTACGGGTATAAACCTGAAATTGTAATCTAGATGGAGTAACTGCAGATTTCTCAGTAGTTCAGCGTAAATATTCTCTTTTTCACTGATCTTCAGCATTATGTTAACATCCACTGGGCAGCTGATTTTCAAAATTGTGCACAGTTTCTCTTCTCAATCCTAAATCATTACATCAGGTCTATTGTATTTACAGTTTATTGAGGTTTTCACTGAGATATTCCACCAGCATTCCTTATTAAGAGTGATTATGGCTTCTATCATACTGTGGGTTCTTATTTGAACGTTTGTACGTATGTATGTATGTATGTATGTATGTATGTATGTCTGTATGTCTGTATGTATGTACGTACGTACGTACGTATGGATGGATGGATGGATGGATGGATGGATGGATGGATGGATGGATGGATTGATGGATGGATAGATGTACCGGTCATTTTTATCATGTTAAGCCGTTAATTCTCACACATTTTTCTCTCATCCCTTCCTGGCACAGAGCGAAAGCTCAAAACGTCAAAGGCTTTTCCATTCTTCCTGAACGAAAAACTAATAGAGCCGCTTGCTGTTCCCTCACCTGTCTTCATCTTTTATTTCCTTTAAATTTGAACTATATGTA
>NC_069000.1:25213252-25213900 GCF_001194135.2 Octopus bimaculoides
ATATATATACATATATATATATATATATATACAGATTATATTATTTTATAGATATTGCTATAAATTACCAATACTCATAGACAGGTTAGACTCGAAGTGCTCAAGTTGAGCTAAGTTCCAATTTATAATTTGAGTGGGGGCAATACGAGCGGAAAAAACTAGAGGGATATGACCTATTATCCAACAGAATATACAATATATATGCACACTTCGACATTAATAAAGCGGCATAAAACTCAATACAACATAAGTATTAATAATATACAAGCATTTAGAGGTCTATACCTCTAAACTTAGAGGTCTATACCTCTAAATTTCTATTCCTATATCGTGTGAACCTGTAACTCACTATGTTTTATAAAATATCGACATTTTTATATCTTATTATGTGTATATTTTGTACTTATTTTACTTATATATATATTTTTAAATGACTATGTATTAATAAATGTTTTTAAATATTTTTAGATATTTGCGGGCTTATAAAAATATGTATATGTCTATATGCTTGTACCTTATTAATACTTTTGTTATGTTGAGCTTTATGCCGCTTTATTAATGTCGAAGTAAGTGTGCATATATATATTCTGCTCTAGTTTTCCGCTCGTATTGCTTCCATTCAAATTATATATATATATATATATATAT
>NC_069000.1:25219021-25219740 GCF_001194135.2 Octopus bimaculoides
CCCTCGTATTACACATCTACACACGCACATAATCACGCACACATGCAAACACACACACATATAGATATGCACACAGAAACACACGTATAACCAGGCGTGTTGGGACCAATGTAGAATTTTTTTATATACTGCATTCCCCCATATTTTTTTATACACAGACTTGTGTGTATGTATGTGTAAGTATGTATGAGTGTATGTACTTGGATGTATGATATATGTGTGTGTGTTTCTGCATAGGTGTGTATATGTATCCATGTACCTATCTAACTATTTATCTCTCTTTCTTTCTCACTCATGCACTGTCTCTCTCTCTATCTATCTATCCATCCATCCATCCATCCATCCATCTATCTATCTATCTATCTATCTATCTATCTATCTATCTATTTATCTATCTATCGATCTATCTATCTATCTATATATATATTTAGAGATAACGAGAAGGGTGGCCACTCTAGCCCGGCAATGGGCCGAGAGGAAGCTTTCCCTGAAAGGTCGGGCGGAGGTGGCGAACACGTACATCGCGTCCGTCATCTACTACCGCCTGACCGTCGTTCCTTTTCCCGACCCTACCATCACCAAACTGGAGCGCATCCTCTTCCGCTTCTTGTGGAAAGGAAGCGTTCCGATGGTTAGGCGATCCGTTTGCTGCCAACACCCGTTAAAAGGAGGACTGGGCATGCCGTGGTTGATGATGCGCAGACACGCGCTGAGACTGC
>NC_069000.1:25222086-25223700 GCF_001194135.2 Octopus bimaculoides
TATATATATGCATGTATGTATGTATGTATGTATGTATGTATGTATGTATGTATATATGAGCAACTAAGATGGACAGGTCTCAATTAATGACAGCCGTTTCAAGCGAATCCTTTAATTGATTGATGAAAGCATTACATCATCATTTGAAAGAAGCCGTTTCCGTCAGATGAACGCATAGATTTCAAACATAAATGATACAAACATTCTGCCACAGATATGACAAAAGAACCAATGTAAATATTATGAGTTCCATTATTAATGTGAATATATTAAGGAAATAGTATTTTCCTTTAATTTGAAGTTTATGCTGTCATCTGAGGAGATTGGTTTCTTTCAAATGATGCAATATTTTCATTAATCAATTAAAGGAGTCGCTTGAAAGTGCTGTAAGGAATTGACACCTGCATATCTTTGTTACTAATTTATATTTTATTCACCTAACTTGGAGTCTGCACTTCGGAAATACTATAGAAAGTATAGGAGAGTATTGTAGTTCGCTTGAAGCATTGTGTATTGTTTGTAAAGAATAAAAGTTTAGGAAGGTATAACAATGCAATATAGAACAAAAAATGGACTGTATACCTGTTGTAACTTGGTAAACTGTAGTCCGATGATATTTCGGAATTAGAATTCCTTCTTCAGATCTTAATTTGCTGGAGTCTCTGCTATAAACTATATAGAAAGTATCTTTATAAAAAGTTCATGTCTGAATTACTAAGAGCAGCTAAGTTCATTAATCTGGGTTGCATTGCCTGCATACACGGCAAGAATATCAGGTACAAACACCCCTGTACGGAGTCTTGATATTCAATATTCAATTAATATTGTTTAGGTGTGCGGATTATACTGACGTATATATATATATATATATATATATATTGTCTCTTATATGTAAGTATACATTATTCTAAATCATGTGCGACTATTTCTGTCTATCAGCTTCTTCGCCCTTATTCGTTCATTCCATTCTTCGTTCTTTCGTTCCCCCTCGCTCACATTTCCTTGCCCTCTCTTCTTGCTCACTTTCCCTCCACTTTTCACTTCACTCTGTCCCTGTCATTTTTTTCGCCCTTCCTTAATTCTTTTATCCCTCTGCCTCTACCTCTCTCTCTTCCCTTCCCACGTTCCGGCGTTCGGCCAAACCTGATCTTTCTTTCTTGGCCGGCATTGTGCGTGTAACATCGATATTCCTCCCTGTGCCTGTGAAATCTTGTATCCCCGCCGCAAGGCTTTATTTCCGCACACGCTAGCTTAATTTAATTCGTCCTTAGTCGAAAGACATCTGTTGTTATGTCTTGTTATTACTTTTATTTTTATTGTATTTGTGTAACATTGTTAATTTTTTTCCGTCCTTGTTTTCGTATACATTCGCTGCTTTCTTCCAAGGAATCTAATGCTCATAGCTTAGTTTTTCCTTGGGGCTGGCCAGATTGGAGCAATATCGAGAATAACCAGCCAAAATTGCAAAGATAATTTGGATCTCGATTGAGGAAAGAAAACTCCGAATGACCTGTCATTGTTTTCTTTGTATCGTCTATCTGGATGTTTTGTTGTCCCTTTCTTATATCACCTAAATGTCTGGATGTTTTGCGTTCTTGTCCGATTTTGTATTAT
>NC_069000.1:25223710-25224681 GCF_001194135.2 Octopus bimaculoides
TATATAGTGAGAATTTACAAAAAAACAAAACAAAAGACGAAGACGGGTCTGTAAACAACAAACAAATGTATTGTACACATATATGTCTGTGGCTATAAGCATCTTTGACTTTTGCTTCTAGTAATGTGGATGCTACCTTGTGCCCTCAGTTGTTATTAGTGACAACTGAACTTTTCCTTTTTGGTTATATATTGCGTCTAACTACCTTTATTATTCTATAAGTTTCACATTACCATTTTGCTGAATCAGCCATTGATTCTTATGGTAAAATCTTTATACTGACAGATAGGATTTGACTTAACTATCAGCGATAGAAAAGTACCACTAATGAGTTTTAATTTCAAGCGAAATTAGCTTACCAATATAGTACCCTCACTCATTGTGGGGTGGTTTGTAATAAACTTGTGCTACGTTTGTAATAAACTTGTGCTACGTTTGTGGCTATAAGTGTCTTTGATTCTTGTTTTTAGCAATATAGGTGCTACCTTGCACCTTCAGTCACTATTAGTGACAAATGAATTTTCCTTTCTGGTTTTATATTGCGTCTAGCCACCTTCTTCCTCATTATTATTATTATTATTATTGTTGTTGTTGCTGTTGTTATCATTATATTTATATAATCCAATTTAATATATATATGTATGTGTGTGTTTGTTGTGTGTGCGTGCGCGCGCGTGTAGTTCCATAGCCATACCTAGACTGTAGTAAAGAAACTCTAAAATATCAGTTCGAAAGCCGTTTTTAAGCGAGAAATTCGCAATATTTAGTTATTAAAGCGTAATAAATCTCAGAAAAGTCATTTCTATTAATTTTTCGTGCATACTATATAAATAAGTGTATTTATACTATATAAATAAGTGTATTTATACTATATAAATAAGTGTATTTATACTATATAAATAAGTGTATTTATACTATATAAATAAGTGTATTTATACTATATAAATAAGTGTATTTATACTATATAAATA
>NC_069000.1:25226859-25229601 GCF_001194135.2 Octopus bimaculoides
GTGTGTGTGTGTGTGTGTGTGTGTGTGTGTGTGTGTGTGTGTGTGTGTGTGTGTGCGTGTGTGTGGGTCTAGTGATGTTTGTAATAATCCAAGGATGTAATTTCATAAAAATTCTAATGCATCACTACGCATGTATCCACAACTTGTGACTACAATCCGCATTCATACGATGATTTTAATATAATTTGTAATATACATGGATATTACGGTGAGTCGTTATTCATGCACTAATTTTATCAGGTGATATCTACTACACATGTGGGAAATTTTGTCTGTGGGTGTGTTTGTAGAGTTGGTAGCTAAATCATTTTATCGATTTTGATGAAACTTGACACGTGAGTAAAACTCATATTTGGAAACCTCTTGGCATACTCAGATTGTTGACAAAAATTGATAATGGGGCCTCTGGAAGCGATCCTTATATATATCTAATATATTTCATTTCAAAAGCCAAGAGAAATACTCCATTCGCCCCTGGAAGAGATCCTTATATTTAGCCAATGGAAATAACCTATTTCTTTTCCTAAATCATTTGGTATAAATCAAATAGAGTATGCTCATTTCTTAGTATTTGAACTATTTGAGTTATTTTCGCAATTTATCCAATAGAACCCTTAAACAAGTAAATAGTATTTTCCTAAACAATAGATCCACTTATTTCAGTTAGTGACTTATTCACGAACATACCAACACTATCGCCGCTGAGGGTAATATTCTCTGGGAACACACAAGAGCCCTTTTCAGAGTTATTCACTTTGAATTGTTATTATCTCATATGTGATTAGCCTGTTATTACGTAACATGGTTCACGATTTTAGTGTACATACCTTATTAGTATTTCCTCCTAAGTTCTATATACTCTGGGAACGCACTGAAGCCGTTTTCGGAGCTACTTTATTTGAATACTTACTATCGGGTATCTAATTTCATGTTATAACATAACTGACTTCACAATTAGGGTATTCATAACTTATTGGGAATTCCTAAAAACAAGATCCTGTTTGAGAGAGTTCGGTATTCTTTGTAAATGCACAAATACCGCTTTAATGGCTATATACTTAGTATTGTTGTAATTGGTTAAGCAAAACAATTATGAGAACGGAACCAAGCGATAAGCCCCGCATTCCTGGGAATTACGGGTACGTCAGCTAGTAGCATCATAATTGGATATAACGAATGCAACAACGGAATTATTCGGCGGTAGCCGGCATAATAGTATAGGAGCTCTTAAATGCGGACTCAAAAACGTCTTCCGTAGACGAACTTAAAGGAATGTCTCCCACACTTTCCTTATTCTTCTTCCCTCCCTTTCACCGTTCCCTCTGTGTCTCTCACTCCTCCTCTTCCTCCTTGACCCTCTTGTTGCTGACACGTGACGAAAGGGGTTCTTTCTTTCTGCCCATTGGTCTTCCTAAAAAACATACATGATTTTTCCGTCTCTTCTACTTAGCGTTCATAATAATTTTTCTATCGTATTGGCTCAACAACCCTCAGCGTTTGTTTTTACTGTCTTGTTCTCACTGTCCTGTTCTTGTTAACACTTTCAGCCTCCGCAAAAAATCCCAAATTTTATTTAATTTGCTTTGCGGGAAGGACTGATCCAACGAAGTCGCGTATTGTCTTTGCCTTCGAAACGCAGAGTAGATGAATCAGGAACAACTGACAAAGGGGTATACTCTTTATGTTGCATGTCTCATTTCTCTTTTTGTTTTTTTTCGTTGTTCGCAAAAAGTTCGTTTTCTGTTTTCGTTTTTATGTTTTCGTTTTTCGTTTCTCATTGTGTTTAACGTTTTTTTGATACCCTGTACCCATATATGCATGTATGTATTCATATAGATGTAGGTATGTACATATATGTATGGATATACGCATATATCTATATATTTATACTATTATATGATCGAACGCCACACATCCTTTTCCAACTAAGTTTTATCTTAATAATTACTATGCGCACTCTTCTACTATCTCTCTCCCTCTCTTGTTCTTCATCCTTTCTGTTTTTCTCTCCCACCCTTTCCTTATTCTTCTTCTCTCCCTTTCACCGTTCCCTCTGTCTCTCTCACTCCTCCTCTTCCTCCTTGATCATCTCGTCGCTGACACGTGACGAAACGGGTTCTTTCTTTCTGCCCACTGGTCTTCCTAAAGAAGAGACGTGATTTTTCTGTCTCTTCTACTAAGCGTTCATAATAATTTTTCTATCGTCTTCGCCCAACAGCCCTCACCGTTTGTTTTTACTGTCGTGTTTTTACTTGTTTTTACTGATTTTATTGTTTCTACTGTTTTTATTGTTTTTACTGTTTTTATTGTTTTTACTGTCTTGTTAACACTTTCACCCTCCGCAAAAAAATTCAAATTTTATTTAATTTGCTTTGCGGGAAGGGCTGTTCCAACGACGTCACGTATTTTCCTTGCCTTCGAAACGCGGAGTAGATGGACAGGGACAACTGACGAAGGGATATACTCTTTATGTTGCATGTCTCGTTTATCTTTTTGTTTTTTTTTTCGTTGTTGGAAAAAAGTTCGTTTTCTCTTTTCGTTTTTATGTTTTCGTTTTTCGTTTCTCATTGTGTTTAACGTTTTTTTTATATCCTGTACCCATATATGCATGTATGTATACATATATATGTAGGTATGTACATATATGTATGGATATACGCATATATCTATATCTATATCTATCTATCTATCTATCTATCTATCTATCTATCTATCTATCTATCTATCTATCTATCTATCTAT
>NC_069000.1:25230989-25236199 GCF_001194135.2 Octopus bimaculoides
TATATATATATATATGCTCGAGTACATTTGAATATTAGCTATATCATGAACTGTATAAAAAGTTAAACACATTTCTTAGATACGATGATATTGATTATTCAGCTGCTATATGACCTAAGCAGCAATTATGCTCTGCGTATGATGGATACCTTAATTTACATATTTGATCTTTAGAAATTTCGTGTTTAAATAAATTTGTACATTATGCACAAAACAGTGTGAATCACAGATACTGAAATAATTTAAATATTAGAATGCGTTACTTATGATAATGACCTGTGTTAGAATGTAAATTCTCCTGTTTTTCATGTGCCGTAAAGGCAGGGGGTGAGTCTTTTGAGATACTATTTCACAATTTTCTCATCGCCTCTGAAAAGACACCCTAAATTTCTCGTGATAACCGGTAGCATAGAGTATTTTGTTGCTATAAAATGTTATTACTGTGGTGAATGCCTAATTTGCATACTTACACTTTAGACGGTTCGTCATTAATTAAACAATGTGTATTTTTATAAACAGCTCCTTCCTTAAATGCAATAGCATTTTTATTCAATTTTTATGAGAATCAGTCAGAAAATAAGCTATTACATTAATAGATTGCTTAATTTGCATGTTTATTCTTGAGGTGGCTCAACGTAAAGTAAACAATGTATATTTAATCCCCAAAACGCCATGTATCAGAAGTAATGCAATATATTTATTTCAGTTGGATATCTTTTCTTTGAGGAGCAATTAGCAAATCATGAAATGGTCCGTCAGGAAACTTCATGCACTCTTTTCACACATCGAAAGCATCCGAGAAATATGTTAGCATTCGTATATAGTTTGTCATAGTTAGACTTCCTAGTAAATACTTCAGTTCTTCAGATTGCCTCACACACACACAAACACACACGTGTGTGTCTGTGTGTGTGAGTTTAGAGGGATATATTATCCAGTCATTTTCCAGGTGACAGCTAACCACATCGATTAGTATTTATCGTC
Source organism: Octopus bimaculoides (assembly GCF_001194135.2). Lineage (NCBI taxonomy): Eukaryota > Metazoa > Mollusca > Cephalopoda > Octopoda > Octopodidae > Octopus > Octopus bimaculoides. Next base: position 25,231,974 of record NC_069000.1, read on the forward strand.
TACGAATATTAATAGTTGTCATTCACGCTGTAGATTCTACCGATGGAAAGTCTCGTGTTAGCTTCGTAAGATATTACCTGGAGTGTACATTAACAATAATTATAACGGTAGGAAATATGGAGACGAGGTACATCCTCAAAATTTATTTCCTTTTATTTTACAATGTCATACAACATATTTTTATGGTTACGATGACCTACACACGTTTCCACTGCACAGAGTATGTGCAGTTGAATATGCAACCGGGCATAATTTTCTGCGCAGATTCGTTCAGGGTCTTTCAAAAAGCTTGGCTCGAAGCAAACTGTAATTAGTTAGTTGTTTATTGATTAGAGTTCAGAGGTAAGTGAAGGAAGGTTATTTTGAATATGAAATTTAATTTGTTTGTTATGTAATGCGGTTGACTTCGGTTTCACACCGGTTGCTGGCCGAAGTCAAGTTTCTATCTAATTAAGTCCGAGTTTATTTTACTGTTTTGGCAGGCGTCTTTGCGTATTGTTGTAGATGGGTACTTAATAAGTTACTTTCAAGTACAGTTCTTGTCATGTATTTTATTTTAGAGTAGTTCAGTTCTATGTTATGTTCTTAGCTATTCAAATATGTTCGTGGTTGTAGTATTAGCTACGCTGGGTAGTAGAAAGGAAAAGGAATATATACTAGATTGGTTAAGAAAATGCTATGTATTTGGGGAAGTTAGAACATGTGCTTCTAACTTTTCTTTACCACCCATCTGTGGGTGGGATATTGAGTTAACTGGAACGTGTGTTAAATTTCTCAAAAGTTTGGTATAATATTTATGTAAGCGTCTTAGGGTCTGTTCCAGCCTGCTATTCCGTAATTTGTGTCTCGATGCAAAGATTTGACACAGTTCTTCTACACATGATTCGCATCTATTTTCCCCTATTTCATACGGTTTAACGTACTAATTATCTCCCACCTTGTGGTAAAGCGACTCCGTCCAGGTAACTGACCTGGGATGGATATATATTTTATTCTGCATCATTAAACAATTTCCAGAGATAGAGAGAGTTCTATACAGGGATGACGCTCTGTTCAGCTTGCATAACCATTCCAACGTTGAGATAGAAATATACTGGAAAAAATATTTTAGTTCTTCAAAACCATATGACTATCCGTCTCAATAGAGGAGGAACACACCGCAGATCATGTTACATTAGATCTAAGTACCGGCATAGTCAAACCCTACTACAAACCCAAGGAAAACCTTAAATATGTAAACTGCAAAAGTAATCACCCCAAGTGCATAACCCAATCCATAGTCAAAAACATTTCCACCCATAAATCTAGATTGTTGGCTCAGGAGGATGTATTTAATCTACACGGGAGAGGAAGCAGAACATAAAGATAATTTAGTGTATAGCCCAGTGAACTAAACCAAAATAGATAAGTATAATAAGGCATTCCATAGAATAACAAATTATGCCCCCAAAATAACAACCAAATAAACTCCCATAAGAGGATAGAGAAAACAATAAGAAAAAAGGGACAAATACATAGAATGCAACCGAAAAAATATGCAACTCGGGCGGTTATAAAAAATAAACAAATACAAGGGAATCTCGGGGCGGACTACCTAGTAGAAATAACGGCAGAAGCGATAGTGCTCTGAACCTTAGAAGTAAAGTAAACTAGTCCAAGCGTACAAACACACAAAACATTACAAAGAAATACGATAGCAAGAGCCGCGGACATACAGACAGTCACTACGGAAGAAGGAAGGGCCATAATATTAATAATCACACAATACACAATAATGCTCAAAGTAATAGAAATTCCAGGTTTACCTTTTGGTACAATGCTAGATTCGGGAAACAAACATTTTCCAACATTCTGAAGCAGTTTTACACCACGATCAAGAAACACTTTCACAAGTCTAGAAAATAGCATAGAATATTCAATACAATATCCGGCTCACTTTATTTACCAACTATAACCCTGCGCAGATCATAGCAGCACACAACGCGAGAAGACTATCTAAAGATCCGATGAAAATAGTAGACTAGACAAGAAAAATGGCCTCGTTATCGGGAATATTGATAATGTTAAACCGGGTAACAGGACAGGAATAGCTGATAGCAGAAGAGACACGAACATTAACACTAACATAACTTACAATGTAGTAGGGGATGGTAGTATAGTAAGGGTCAGCAGTCGAGGGAAGACAACTCCAACACAAACCTCTACATCCACAAAACAGGACGCGAGAACCGCTAGAAATGACAACCCCAAAACACCCATGGATAGAAAGCTTAGGGAAAAAAAGTAGATCTGTAGAAATGAGGGCAGCAGATAATGGGAACAGGCAATTAGATCTCTGTAATTGTGCTAGGAATAAAGCATGCCCCTTTAACTCTAGATATTTGACGAAGAACCTAATATATGAATGCAAGATCATTTCTGAGGGAAGGACGTACTTCTATATGGGGGCCAGCTCGCCAAATTTAAAACAAAAAATGACTAGCTAATCATTTAAATTCATTTAGAGTTAGAAGATGAACAGCATGAGTTTAGGCATATGGTCCCTTATAATATGGTCCCTTATAATATGGTCCCTAATTAATATGGTCCCTTATTAATATGGTTCCTTTAAGACAAGAACCAGAGCTTTGCCATAGAGTGTGAGATAATATGTACGGAATAAGGGGAAATAGCATGGAATACGGAGAAATATATGTGAGTTATTTATAGAACTATCGAATCATTGCTTCGAGACATAAATTACTTAGTTGCAGGCTGGAACAGACCCTGAAATGCTAACATAAACATACCAAAACCTTTAAGAAATTTAACAAACACACAAACGTACACACATACAAGCAAAACTATTTTTATACAAATAATGATATATTTTATCCATATGTATGTATTTAGGTATTTGTACACAAACGCCAAATAATTTTCCATATTTACTTGCAGATCTAGTTAGGTTTTTCCCACCTTCAAGTAGATGTGGAAATTATTTAATAGACATAGTGTTAAGGTTTCGTATTCAACCACTAGAAATTTAGCTGAGAATTACTGCAGTACAAAATAAACAAAGAATTAGAGAAAATCTAAATTTTAAATTTATAAATAATTGTAGTACTGATATGTATAGTGAAATTAACGTTATTGATAATCATTCGGAACAAGGTTTAGATTCTAGACTTGATCAAAATGTTAATTCTAATTCTAATAATAATAATAATAATAATAATAATAATGATGATGATGATGATGATGATGATGATGATGATGATGATGATAGTAATTGTTATTATTATTATTATTATTATTATTATTATTATTATTATTATTATTATTATTATTATTATTATTATTATTATTATTATTATTATTATTATTATTATTATCCCACCGTAACACCTATTTTATAGACAGGTAATAATAGAAATTCATATAACTATGAGGGCAATTTACAAGTGAACAAATCTATGTGTAATTGTGTAAACAAAACTCAATAGCCTTTAGGAAATCAGTGTTTAAAGAAGTATATAGTATATCAGTGTGAAGCAATAACTAGACGTTATAAGTATTGGTATATTGGTTCTAGTAGGTTATCTACATTTTATAATCATTTTAATTCCTTTTGATATAGAAGAAAGTGTAATTCTACTAAACTTAGTAAATGCATTTGGAATTTAAAGGATAAGAATATTAAATATAATTTAAAGTGGTCCATTATCAGTTATGCACCATAGTATAATACTGGTAATTCTACTTGTAATCTTTGCCTCGAAGAATTATATTTTATAATTATTTCTAAATTAATTTTATTGAATTTTAATGGGCTCTTAAGTTTAAGATGTTGCCATAAATTTAGAAAGTCATTTAAATGTTTCAATTATTAATTATAATAATCTTTTAATTAATTTTTATATAATAAGGCTAATTTCAATTAAAGTTCTTAATATAATGAGAAAAGTATCTAAACTTTGATTATGCATAACGTAGAATTTTAATCGATAAATTTTATTCTTTTAATTATCCACCGAGATTATCAAAAATTTTGTATATCATTAATTATAGTAATTTTTCAATTATGATTTAATAATGTTAATTCCTATAAAAGGGAATGATATAAAAATAAATCGGTATTTAAATATCTTATTTATTATACTTATTCTTTAGTTATCTAGCATAGTCATCAACAATTATATATATTACTAGCAGAAATACCCGGCGTTGCCCGGGTTAAAGAGAAT
>NC_069000.1:25236299-25236651 GCF_001194135.2 Octopus bimaculoides
CTGTCTGTCTATCTCTCTATCTATCTACATACACACAGGTGAGCACACAAGAGCAAAACAAGGTGGAAAAGAATAGTACGCGAATACACATACACACACACACACACACACACACACAGATACACATACAGGTACATACACACACGCACACATACATGCACACACCTACGCATGCACACATCCACACAACTGTATATGCATTCTCATATACATATACGCACAGTTATATTCATCACAGTGCGCACGCGCACATATGTATAACAATATATCCAGTGAAAAGCATTGAAAATCTCTCTCTCTCTCTCTCTCTCTCTCTCTCTCTCTCTCTCTCTCTCTCTCTCTCTCTCTCTCT
>NC_069000.1:25238642-25244114 GCF_001194135.2 Octopus bimaculoides
TGTGTGTGTGTGTGTGTGTGTGTGTGTGTGTGTGTGTGTGTGTGTGTGTACGTAAGCCTTTGTTGATTCACCAGAAGCGATGAATTACAGGACTCAATAGACAATATTTTTTGATACATTATAACTGAAAGGATCTGGTTTCTATTTGTCAGCTGGTGATCGGAAACGAATAACTCTAAAGACTGCTCTTGACAAGCATGCACAACTGCAAACATTGCAGACCAAGCTTTCCCCATTCACTATACAAGCCGTGCGCTTTCGCGCGGCTCGCTTAAGTTCTTCACGCTGGATACGTGCTCTCTCAAAAGTGTCGATCCCCTCCTTAACCTGCTTCCTCCATCTGTGGCGATGACAAGCATTGTTCTCTCAGTCAGTGTCCTGCATATCACAGGCCTTTAATGAGGACATGACACAGTCCTTAAATCGCAGCCTTGGTTTCTGCCGGGGTCTCTTCCATTCACAAGTTCCCCATATAGCATCTGCTTAGGTGTTCTGCTATCCTTCATTCTAATAAGGTGTCCAGTCCAACATGACCGGTACTTGTGCACCATCGCCTCAATACTCAAGATATCAGCTGTCCTCAGGACCTGTGTGTCTGGAGTTTTTAAGGTCCAGCCGACATTTCAGAATGTGTCCCAGACACATGAAAACGTTCAAGGACCCTTACATGACGTTTGTAAAGGGTCCATATCTCACATGAATAAAGGAGCGATGTCAGTACACATGTACAGTACACAGCAACTTTTGTTTCCTTTGTGATGCCATGCTGGGACCAGACATAAGACTCAAGAGACCGGAAGGAATCAGTTGCTCTCTGCAGCCTGAAAGATATGTCATCATCCAGGGAACAAGAACGGCTGAGTGTGCTGCCCAGGTAGACAAACTTGTTTACCACTTTCAGAATTGTTCCTTCAACCAAGATAGCTGGTTCCACATATGAATTTCCTGGTGCAGGCTGGAACATTACAACAATCTTGTCCAGGCTAATGCTGAGTCCAAATGCTTTGCAAAAAGTAGGTATGCGATTCAGCTCCTTTGCTTTCCAAGGAGTTTTCCATCCTATTTACTAAATCAACAGAAATCACAGGTCGCTGGATCGAACACTTCTCTGAACTCCTAAACCATTAGTCAGTTGTGAATGAAACAGTGATTGATACTAAGATACAAAGACCTATCATTGGCTCCTTAAATTTTACGCCCTCAATAGATGATGTAATTACATCAATAAGTAAATTCAATCTTGGTAGGGCACCTAGAAAGGATGGAATTTGTGCTGAGGTCTTGCGATTTGGTGGTGATTACTTATTAGTGCAGTCTGGAGGGATGGTGCAATTCCTAAGGACTGGAATGATGCAGTTATTCTCCCTCTCTATAAAGGAAAAAGAGCCAGAACAATCATCTATTATCTGCTGGCAAGGTTCTGGCAAATATTCGTCTTACCCGTTTGAATGGATGTCTTTTAAAATGATATCCTATCTGATTCTTAATGTGGCTTCCGATCAGGTAGAGGGACAATGGATATGATTTTCACAGCAAAACAGATGCAGGTGAAGTACTATGAGCAGAATATGGATCTTGTCCAGGTATTCATTGATTTAACGAAGGCCTTTGATACTGTGAATAAAGCCGTGCTATGGAAAATATTAGCAAACCTGGATGTTCGGATCACTTTGTAGCTATAATTAAGTCATTTCATGATGGGATGGAAGCTTGGGTCAATGTTGGTGGTGGGATGGCGGGACCCATTCCTGTAGAGAATGGTATCAAGCAGGTTCTTCAATGTGCAGCTGAAACACTCAGATATGCTACTGCCAGACACAGAGACTGGTTTGATGAAAATGATGCTGAAGTTCAGCGACTATTGGTGGTAAAGTGCCATGCCCACAATTTATTGCTACACAGAGAACTGTCTACTGTACAGCGAAGTCTAGCACTTGCCCACTATAACAGTGTAAAATCACTACTGTAGCGATCTCTCAGGAAGATGCAGAACACTTGGTGGGAGGATCTTGCTCGTGATGTTCAGGCTGTTGCTGATGCAAATGACAGCAAGAAGCTTTACCATCTTTTGAAGCGAGCTTATGGACCTAAGAGCTCTACATCAGCTCCTTTGCTTTCCAAGGAGCCTTCCACTCTGTTTACTAAATCAACAGAAATCACAAGTCGACTCCATTATTAAGTGATATCTTATTTATCGACTCCGGAGGATGAAAAACAAAGATGAAATCGATGGAATTTGAACACATAGTCGGAGAAAATATCGCTAGACACTGTAACCAACAAACTACCAATTTGTCATTTAAAAAAAAATTTGGTACTGTTATTTGGTGCCTTATAGTGTATATATATAAATGATATAAGAGCATATGCATGTATACATACATATATGTACATACCTACATCCACATGTATATATAGAAGCATATCCGGGTACAGGACGTCAGAAAAATGAACGGGAACATAAAGCACAAAAACGAACTTTGTTTACAGACAACAGAATGAACACATAGGAAAAGAGACGGGCCACTTATGAAATTATTCCTTCATCAGCTGCCTTTATTCTAAACTATCCTCTGTTTAGTGGGTTAATCCACTACTCAGGAAGAGCTATTCTAAGATCGCGTTCTGCCTCATCTTCGAAACGCCTAGTTTAGAATAGAGGCAGCTGATGAAGGAATAATTCCATAAGTGGCCCGTCTGTCTGCCTATGTGTTCGTTCTGTTGTCTGTAAACAAAGTCCGTTTTTGTGCTTTATGTTCCCGTTCATTTTTCTGACGTCCTGTACCCGGATATGCATCTATATATACATGTAGATGTAGGTATGTACATATACGTATGTATATATGCATATGCTCTTATACCATTTGTATTATTATATTATCGAACGCGACGCGTTCATTTGCAAGTATATATACATATACATATATATCATACATATGTATGTGTGTGTAATTAGACATACATCTATTATATATTATATGATAGATATGTCTATCTATCTATCTTATATACATATGTAGGTGTGTGTGTATGTACAGATATACACACATGCATCATATATTATATATAAGATATATATTGTATCATTATATCATATATATCATATATATATATGTAGAGAGAGAGAGAGAGAGAGAGAGAGAGAGAGAGAGAGAGAGAGAGAGAGAGAGAGAGAGAGAGAGAGAGAGAGAGAGAGAGAGAGAGAGAGAGAGAGAGAGAGAGAGTGTGTGAGAGAGAAGAGCAGTTAAAAACTTATCTTCCATGCGTATTGAATGATCAACGTTTAAATAAAACATCAACAATTTTCCTTGATGCGAAATAATTGTAGAAGGCGGGCGAGATGAATGAAGTTTATTTCAAAGTTACCGTGGTTAATACAGAACTAGTTTTATGTTAAATGCATAAGTTAAATAAATAGATTAAAAAAAATTAATTTGATTTAAATTTGAAACATACTACAATCTTCAGCTGTATACGCCATATTTTGTGAAAAAATATGCATAACTTTAAAATATATTTACCTCTATTCATCCACAGTAATTCGTAATTCAAGGTACTCAAATATTTAAAAATAGTTAAAGAGAAAGAAAAAGCCATGCATCTTCGTTTACAATTCAACACGCTCCTAACTTGCCGTTGGGACGACGTCGGCAAATTATGCATATATAGAGGAGACACATAGAGAGAAGGAGAAGAACAGTTAAAAACTTACCTTCCATGCGTGTTGAATGATCAATGTTTAAATATATATATATATATATATATATATATATATATATTATAATGTTAGGGAATTACAAACTCCGAACTTACAAGGATATACAATTTAATAATATCAAATTGAATTATATAATGAAAAATATATTAATAATTTAGAGAAGAACTACCACGGGTGCAACTCAAACGATGAAGGAGATCAGACATCATAAAAAAGCATACTATACAAAATACTAATTTAAAAATCTAAAAAATTCAAGAGAAAATTTGTAATCCATAAAATCTATAAACTATTAGACTAAAAATTTAAATCAGTTTAGTAAATTTATAAAAACGAAAGTAAATAAAAGACTACGCGCGTTTCATGGCCACATAAAAGTGGGAAAGATCTGGTCAATCTATAATGAATCGATTAAGATAAATACCACTCATAATGAGGACACTCTTCAGGTCTTGTGGTTTCAAAAACGGTATCTTGGCAGAAACGTTAGCGTGTCTTGCGATAATGCTTAGCGGTCGACTTTTCATTTCGTACATCTTAAATATTAGGATACGTTTTTTGAAGTCACAAGACATGAAGAGTGTCCTCATTATGAGTGGCATTTATCTTAATCAATTCATTATAGATTGACCAGATCTTTCCCACTTTTATGTGGCCATGAAACGCGCGTAGTCTTTTATTCACTTTCGTTTTTATAAATTTACTAAACTGATTTAAATCTTAATTTAATTTTTTATAGAGTTTATGGATTACAAATTTTCTCTTGAATTTTTTAGATTTTTAAATTAGTATTTTGTATAGTACGCTTTTTTTGATGGTGTCTGATCTCCTTCATCGTTTGAGTTGAACCGTGGTGGTTCTTCTCTAAATTATTAATATATATATATATAATTATTTATTTAAAGGTCACAGTACATGTATTAAAGGGCTACTGATAGTTTCATATGTTGAAAGAACCAAACATATTCTTCAGGTGCAAACCACGAAGTAAATTAATTGAATAATAGAAGAAACGTGAAAAAACTGAGAAGGCAGCATATAGAAAACGCAGACAGTCAACAACGGAAAACGAAAACCCGAAAACGAAAAACAGAAACTAAATGTCAAAAATAAAAAGTAAAAGGTAAAACGGCAAAAGAGCTATCCTCCTTAGACCTTAAATGATAATGCTGAAAAGATATCAAGTCGGTCAGGAATAGACGGAATTTTCCAGTTCTTCAGAATATATTTGTACATATGCATGTAACCATTGAAAATTTCTGACCTGGAGTTGAGTTCAATAGAGAATTATGGATCTTAGATCAGAACAGAATCTGCGCTCTTTCAGCCAAACAAAATCTACATTTATTCGATCCATTTACATAAGGTATGGATTTCTCAATTACTTTCCATTTAACCACGTATGAACTTTAAAAGATATCGAAACACCACATGTTTTACCTTTTACCTTTTTACCTTTTTACCATTTACATTTTATTTTTGACATTTACTTTCTGTTTTTCGTTTACCGGTTTTCGTTTTCCGTTGATGACTGTCTGCGTTTTCAATATGCTGCCTTCTCACGTTTCTGCTATTATTCAATTTCTTCAGTTCGTTATGATATGTGGTTTGCGCCTAAAGAATATTTTTGAGTTCTCTCTATTAGTAGCACTTTAATACATATACTGTGATCTTTAAATAATATTTATCTCTCACCAGATGGAGAACTTTTTTGATGAATTTTCTATCACGGATCAGGACATTATATATATATA
>NC_069000.1:25244207-25247582 GCF_001194135.2 Octopus bimaculoides
ATTTCATTATAACTGCCACAAAAGGTGTATTTTCCATCACAAAAAAAAGTACAAAAACTGTCAGCTGGAGGCGGGAGAGATTGTTGGAGGTTTGGTGAAAAAGATTGTGGGAGGTCGGTGAGAGAGGTTTCAGAGGTTGGCGAGAGAGGTTGTCGGGGGTTGGCGAGAAAGATTGTGGGAGGTCGGTGTGAAAAGTTATATAAATAGATGAATGAAGTGTTTGAAGAAAGTGCAGTTCCCACTCACTGATGGTCGCTCTCAGTAACTGTCTTTACATTACGGAGTTCTTATTTCTATAACTATTGAAAAGCAGTCAGAAGGATAGACATATTGTTGAGAACAAATGTTATCTCCATTCCAGCCACTGGTGGCCTAGAAGAGGTTAGAAGGGTCAAGCGGCAAAGACATTATTCTGCATGGTGAAGGCACCTGGGAAATGTACAACTGCTGTCATTCACAGAAAAACTATTGTTTTACCGTGAGAAAAGCGCCGTTGAAGTGTTAAGTGAAATTTGGCAATCGAGGATCGAATCCACGCTATGCCTGCATGAAGCCACTGAACGACCTATATCAGTTAATAAAACTGATGCTCACATTTGCATTTTTTTTCGGTTCAAGGGTTTATGTGCATGTTTATGTATATATATGTGCGCGCGCGCGCGGATTTATGTACGAGGTCTGATCAATAAGTATCCGGACTGTTGCCATAGTAACGAAGCTAAATCACGCAGAGTGAAGCCGTTTGGCACAGATTTTTTTGAACTCTGCAGTGCATGCGCACTAAGTTTAACGTTCTAGACCACTTCTGCTGTTTATAGCAGTGCTTTGAAGGAAGGTGTGTAGCGTGTGATCGTCGCATTGATCATGACGGAGAAAGTTGTCATGGCGATACCTGCTGACAGGCCTACGCAAAGTTGCAGAAAATGTATGGCGAGGAGTGTATGAGCCGCACACAAGTGTACGAGTGGGTCAGACGTTTCCAAGACGGCCAAAAAATGTTGATATTGATGAACGTTCTGGGAGACCCGCAACCAGCAGAACTGAGAAAAACTTCACAGATATGCGTGCAGCAGTGAGGGAAAAAAGTCGAATCGCAATCCGTAAGTTATCGTGCTTGCCAAGTTTGTGCCAAAACTGCTTTCAGCTGACCAAAAAGACATTCGGGTTTCAGTTGCACAAGAAATCATTGTTGAAATATTTTGTGTATCGTAGAAGTGTAACCAGTTTATTGCAGAAAAATTTTAACAACAAAATCTTATGTGGGCCCCCAGGGGCCATATGGACCCTGGTTAAGAAACACTGTTCTATATAATTTAGCATATATTCCGCCTCCAAGTCTCTCTTTCTCCACCTCTCTCTTTCTCCACCTCTCTCTTTCTCCTCCTCTCTCTTTCTCCACCTCTCTATTTCTCCACCTCTCTCTTTCTCCACCTCTCTCTTTCTTTAGTTCAACTTTACATCTGTCTCACTCTCTTTCTCACTCCATTTCCGTTTTACTCTTCTTCTCTCCTTTCCTCTCTCACCCCATCTCTCTAACTCCTCTCTCTAACTCTCTCTCTCTAACTCTCTCTCTCTCTCTCTCTCACTCTCTCTCTCTCTTTCCTTTCCTCTGTACAGGAAGCTGGCGGCTGTCTTTAGAAACAGTGTGTATATTCAACACAACAGATCTCCACACAAAATATTGATTTCAACTCTGGTAAACAATTTCTCTTATTTCTCTTTCCTTTCTTTCTTCCTTCCTTTCTCCTCCTTCTCCTCATCTCACCTCACATCTTCCTTCACAGACTAAACGGTGTTCTATGAATAGAATTCTACTCCGTCTGCAATTAGAGACAATACTCCATTCTTGTGGAACACATGTGAAACTACGCAGCGCATCCATAAACCGTGACGTACGAATAAAGTCGGTCATCTATTTCGAGACGGAACGCAGTAGACAGACTAAACAGATTCACACACAGACATAGGTGACGATATATGTGTGTACACGTGTGTGTGTATGTGTGTGTGTGTGAGTTTGTGCGTGTGTATGTGCGTGCGTGCGTATTTACAGCCGATGCGGGTTCAAGTCTCATGTGCAACCTTCGGTTTTTTTCTATCTAAAAGGTTTTTAACCCAATATTTACACGATGTCATAAATAGGTTTATCCTGTTTCGTGATTCCCTGTTCCAATACATACATATATGCACACACACATACATACATACATACATGCATACATCAACATAGCGTCGAATACAGACATGTTAGCATTGAGGACTTTTCTTTCTCCCAGTTACTGAATACTATAATTTTTGCCATTAATGCAAGCCTGGTAAAAGAAATGGTTATTTTTCTTTGAGTAAATGTAAAGAAACAACCTTTTTTGCAAAGATCGTATCAATAATCAAATAGTGAAATACACATCACGTGGAAAGATTACTATACATCTACCATGGAGACTAAAGAACCCGGAATCAGCTTTCGTAGATCGCGGAACTATAGAGAAAAAATTATGTGGACTTTTAAACTGAACCAAGACCTGAGCCATTTCTACAAAAAGGCTTGGGAAGATCTCTCTATGGGCTACATGAAGAGACAAAGAATATCGGGATAAGAAATACCCAACATTCTCCGATTTTTCAGCAAAGTAATTACGTCAGCAAGTCACACTTGTTAAACAGAAATATATCACTTTACCGAACAAAGTCGCTCAGCTAAAATGCACAAATAATACTATTTGTATTAATTACACAGCAAACTTCTTTGATGAAGAGACTGTGAACGACAAGAAACATGACCAAGACGAACACAACAGTAACAAACCGCCACCACTATTCGGACATGTGGCAGCTACTTATGATCCCACAAAATCAATTAAGGTTTAACGAATACTAAAATTGCAGGGTGCATTCAAATTCAAACAGAACTTCATTACTTATATACATAAGGCACTGCATGAGAGAACAATACCGACACGGAAAAACCCACCGACCTGGTGTTATCCGTGATCGCCGAAATTGCGACAGAATAAGTAGCTCAAATCCAAACTCCCATCTTTTGGACAACAAATGTCCTGCTACATTGTGCTGCAGTAACTGTACACCAACAGAGGGGTTGATCCAAAGGATAGTATAGAGCAAGGATAATATAGAGTTAGAGAGGCTGATCCAAAGGATAATATAGAGCAAAATGGATTACCCTTCTCTAAAATGACATAAACGGTCTCAGAAAAAAAAAAAAAAGACAGCTGGACACTGTCATCAAATGCAAGTTTACGAATAACCATCTATGGTGATAGGTTCTCCAAGTTGTATGAGAACTGCCGCCGAGAAACACTCACAAGCAAACTGATCAGCTTCAAACACTACATACGAGCGGAAAGTGAAAAACTT
>NC_069000.1:25247592-25249588 GCF_001194135.2 Octopus bimaculoides
TCAGCTTCAAACACTACATACGAGCGGAAAGTGAAAAACTTTGTTACTATAAAAAAATTACATGAGCGGAAAATGATAAACCGAAAGTTTGTCCGAAATCCACAAGCTGTATATCAGAGTATGAAAGGCGATACCATGAAGGTAGTAAATGCTCCTCTCTAAGAAGACCTAGAGTCATTTTGGAGGGGAATCTAGAATGTAAACAAAGAACACAACGGCGATGCAGCATGGTTAAACGACCTACGAAACGAGTACTGTGTAAATGTCTCTTCCAAAACATAAACACCATGAACGAAACACTCCTGATGGTTATTATGAAACTGCCGAATGAAAAATCACTTGAGAGAGGCCTGATAGTAGGTTACTGGTACAAAAAGCTCACCGTTCTACGAGGAAATTCTTACAAAGGACGCTCAGCTAGATATACCTGATTGGCTGATGGTTGCACTGACTACTCTTACCTTCAAAAACAAAGCGACCCATTTTGCCTAAACCTATAGTCCCGTGACTTGTTTGAAGGCTACAATCTGTACACAAGTCTGAATATGTTTCTCCAAGATAACTGATGAATAGGCAAGAGGAAAGATAGAAGTCTGGGGCTGTGCTGAGCAACCCCTCCTCAAAGAAGCTGTCCTTAAGGAAGCCAGGCAACATCACCGCAATCTCTTAACAATATGGCTAAACTACAAGACGGCGTTCGATTCTGTGCCACACTCATGGACGATAGAATCACTATACCTTGCCAAAGTACCCGTTGATATAGCCAATGCCATTGAAAGAATGACCACAACATAGTTCACACAGTTATTGCTGGAAACTACTAAAGCAACACCTTTTCTTACAAACAGAAGTGAGCTATCAACAGGCATATTCCAGGGTGAACAGTTGTAAGTTGATCCGGACTTTTTTTTTCGAAGGTTATCACTGGTGATGAAAGCTTCTGCTACGGCTACGACCCAGAAACGAAGTAGCCATCAGGTCGATGGAAGCACTGAATGTCACCACGCTCTCCCCCCGCAAAAGCGCATCAAATGAGATCCAGTGTCAAGATGATGCTGGTTTGTTTCATCGATGTGAAACTCATGTGAAATGAGTTCCAACATTAATTTAGTTAGTACCAGCCTTTAACAACATAGTTTTCGTCTCTGAGGACAACCCCAACAGAATTAAATTTATGTATAATAATTCTAAGATTATTAGATCTTACAAATGTAAACATTGGCAGAAACGCACCTTTAGCTCATATAAGTGATTTATACCAGTCTGTATAGTTTGAGTATTTAGTTGACCTTGCACTCTACTTCAATAGAGAAATCTACTTCCAAGCCTTTGAACATTTTTTCAGCCAACATATCCCTCTATATCTCTTCTTTATTTGTTCTCTACTTATTATTTCTTTACCCCTTCTCTTCCTATGGTCCACCTTTGACGTCAGATCAACTAACGGTTATTTAAAAATACTTAATAGCGTTCTATTTATCATTTATGCAATCATCAAAATTGTTATTATGCCTTGTTGTTGAGATTGGTTCTCCTTCTTTCCTGATGAGAAAATTACATTATTTTACACCGTTTATTCCTTTGAAATAAAACCAATGTTGTCTTCGAAACATATGACGAAAGTAAAAAAATTTGGATAACATCTGCGTTTAACTTCATTTATTTACTTATATATATATATATATATATATATATATACGACAGATTTCTTTCAGTTTCCGTCTACCAAATCCGCTCACAAGGCTTTGGTCGGCCCGAGGCTATAGTAGAAGACACTTACCCAAGGTGCCAAGCAGTGGGACTGAACCCGGAACCATGTGGTTGGTAAGCTAGCTACTTACCACACAGCCACTTCTGCGCATTTGAGACAGTTTTTAACCAAAAATGGCACGACCTCGTTTACTCACCCTCCCTATTCACCCGATCTTGCTCCCTGCGACGTTTTTTTTGCAGATGTGGAAGAGGTGAAGAGAAAAACAACGGAGACGTTAAAAGG
>NC_069000.1:25250184-25254494 GCF_001194135.2 Octopus bimaculoides
CTTAGCTTTCAAGTTTCGTCAGAACTTGATTTCATATGCCATCCCACCACCACCACCATCACCACCACCACTACTACTACTACTACTACTACTACTACTACTACTACTACTACTACTACTACTACTGCTGCTGCTGCTGCTGCTGCTGCTGCTGCTGCTGTTGTTGCTTAAATGCGATAAATGTTTTGAGTGGGGTAATCTAAAGTCGTGTGCGGTAAGGTGAAATTCCCTTTCACCTACCACCCAGGGGTAAATCCTAGTAATCTGAACACGATTTCAAGTTACCAGTAAGGGGTAAGGTGAAACAGAGTTAATCTGAAATGATTACACCGGCTTAAAGACGCATGTGACAAAAAAAAAAAAAATGATAAATATATAAATAAAAATTGGAAAATAAAACCAAAACCGCTTCTTCCACAAGACACCATTAACAACTTCCCAGCATGCCGTAACCAGGGTTATCTCATATCGCAGAGCTATACTGTTTGCATACCATTCAATCAAACAACACAAGCGGTCGTTTACATGTTTGTGTGTGCGCGCGCGCGAGTGTGTGTGTGTATGTATACTTCTGTGTGTGTGTGTGTGTGTGTGTGCGTGTGTGTGTGTACACATACATTCATACTCACATATATACATATATACATTTATATATAACAGATAAAAGGGGATTAAAATCCCAGCTGGATCCTCAGTAAGTACATCTGCGAATACCGGCTATCAAAGTGTATATCTGTAGATGTTTTATGTTAAAGATTATCTGTCTGCCTGCCTGCCTGTCTGCCGGTCTGCCTACTTTATACGCTACAAATACATTTGACATTACTCCCTTTTTTTCAAAGCCAGTATCCTTTTCTAATTTCAATATATTTACATACATACAATGACAATAGGTGCAAGAGTGGCTGTATGATAAGTAGCTTGCTTACCAGCCGCATGGTTCCGGGTTCTACTATAGCCTCGGGCCGACCAAAGCCTTGTGAGTGGATTTGGAAGACGAAACTGAAAGAAGCCCGTCATGTATACACACACACACACATACACGCACACACACACACATACACAGACACACAAACACACACATACACACACACACACACACACACATATATATATATATATGTGTGTGTGTGTGTGTGTGTGTGTGTGTGTGTGTATGTGTATGTTTGTGTGTCTATGTTTGCCCTCCCCAACATCACTTGACAACCGATGCTGGTGCGTTTGCGTACCCGTAACCTAGCGGTTCGGCAAAAGACCCCGATAGAATGAGTACTACGCTTACAAAGAATAAGTCCCGGGGTCGATTTGCTCGACGACTAAAGGCGGTGCTCCAGCATGGCCGCAGTCAAAGTGACTGAAACAAGTAAAAAAAATAAAAGAATAATACATACATGCATGCATACCTACCTACCTACCTACCTACCTACCTACCTACCTACCTACCTACATAAACATGATTAGATAAAGATGTGTGTATGTATGTGTGTGTGCGTGCGTATGTTTGGCGGATTGCAGACACTTTTCCTTCAGTCATAATTAGTTGACAAATGAAACATTTTTGTTATATGTTTTAGGTTTCATTGTCATCATTTCATTTTTATCTCACACTTTCACATTGTTTGCTGTTGGTCATCGTGGTCATCGTGGTCATCGCTATCATCGCCTTTTTTCTTCGTCGTTGTTGTTGATGTTATTGTTATTGTTAATGTCGCTTGAAATGTATAAATATTTTTTCCCAGGACCATATTTGCAGGCAGTATTTCACATGACTATCATCAAGGTATTCCAGACTTGTATAAAATGACAGATGTCATCACGAAAGAGAAAAAAAAAAAGCATAAAAAAAGAAGGAAAACAACGAAAATAACCATCACCATTGAAAACAATCCAAAAACAAGAACTACAAATGCATATAAATAAAAAAAAAACTAAAATAAAAGAAAAAGCAAAAAGAAAAAGAAAAGCAAAGAAAATATACAGTAAAAGCAATAATTCAGAATATTAATTACAAACATAAAATAATATATTAAAAAATAACAAAAAGGAGCAGTGACATACTTATATACAGATAGACATATTGTAAGCGTGTTGAATGAAATGACTAAAATATGAATATAGGAGCTTAATAGCAAGGGACTTGTTATCAGATGACGTGGAGAGTAGTTGTTTAGCTCCAACTCAAGGTTGGCCAAGTAGAGCTATGATCAATGGTATCCTTACCCTCCCAACACGACCACTATATTTGATGTATCATTAACTACATTGTGCCTACGATGTCCAATGTGTCCTTCCTTAATTTTTTTTGAAGATGGTAGTTTGACTAATTTGAGGGAGATTTTGGCTGTTACTCCTAGCGTGTCGAGCGACCACAGAGAGGCTCCTTTGTCTTGTTCAAATTCGCCCCATCCATTCACTAGCGTAAATGAAAGTTCTCCTTTGAGTGACGAATTGTTATTTCTAGCGGACCATGTGTCCACATAAAAACTGTGTTGTGGTGGCAAGTTTAAATGCTTTTTCCTTGTTCAGTGTTGTTAACATTTCAATTAAAATCAATATCCACGGATGTTATCTTGTATCGAACTCAAGATCCTCAAAACACTTATTGGGCAGCACAGATCAATATTGGTTTCTAATTTTGAAGACAAAACCAGCAGGTTTGAGGGAGGGAATAAGTGGATTATATCGCTCCAGCACGCAATTGGTACTTATTTTATCGATTCCAAAAGGATGAAAGGCAAAGTCAACCCCGGTGGAATTTGAACTCTGAACGTAAAGACAGATGAAATGCTGCGAAGCATTTTGCTCGGGTCTGCCAGCTCGCCGCCTTAGTACTGATCAATATTAAATATGCTTTCTTTTTATCTTATGATAAATTTGTAAACAAAGTTTGGTGGTGGAGAAAGAATTGGTTACCTCCAATTGGCTGAAGATCTGGCTGTTGTTTCTAGCAGGTCGAGAAGCCACATAACTATTTCTTGTGCGTTGGAGATCAGATGGTATGTCAGCAATCTAGGCATATGATTAGCTAAAATTACATTAAGTAAAATACTTGTAAGGTCTTTATTATTAACTTGAAATAAATGAATGTAATTTTCGTCATCTGCAAAATAATGATGAGTTGTTCATAAATGAAGTGTTCAATGCCATCCATCTCCTTCGTGTCTAGTTTTATATCACAGTGACCTTGCCCTTGACACATCCTTTAATAAAAGCTAATGAGTGCTGCACTCTCAATGGGTTTCCAGCACGCCGGACACCAGCCCGGAATTCCCGAGGAGTAGTGCTGTTGTCTGATAGTAGTTCAACCTACACTAGGTTCTTCTGTCCTTTTGACAGGCCTTGTTTTTAGTCCTGGATTTCTAGCAACCCTCCTCAACAGGCACGCCTAGTGGTAGTGCCGGGTTAGTTAAATGGCCGACGGCCCGACCATATAACAAGTTGTACTGCCTTCCATGTCACCGGTAGCACTTATGAGAAACCTCACAAGTGACATTACATTACACACGCACGCACACACACAAGCACACACACACACACACACACACACACACACACAGACACACACACATACACACACACACACACAAACACACACACACACACACAAACACACACACACACAGATATGTACATATGTAACTCAGAGTCTGAATAGCAACTATGTTGCAAGAAACAAGAGTTAAAACCCTTAAAGCTGTATGAAGCGCGCAATATATATACACTGACAGGGGAGATAACCACCCAATGAGCGAAGCTAGGAACATTGATTAGACTAGTTTCATTTATCAGTTGCTGACTCGTAAGCAGTGCCTACTCTATCACTCGGACGGGTTAGCTAAATCGATCTGTCAGTATATATTTACCATATAAATTTATTTCTGATTTAGCGAAATGCTAATGTGTATACTAAAAATTAATATAAAAAGCTAGGAGCAATATAAGGCAGTAAAAGAAAAAAATTATCGTGACTAATTGTGACTGGGTGCTGAATAGCACCTCTATTGCAAGAAATAAGAGCTAAAACCCTTAATGCTGTATGAAGCACACACAATATATATATATATATATATATATATATATGGAATAGGTACTTTTGACGAGTCTACAACTGGTAGGCGAAACTAGTTTAGTCCAGTGCTCCTAGCTTCGCTCATAGGGCGGTTATCGGATCTTTTTTAAAACGGGGGCCACATTTTTCATTAACGAAACACTTTGAAACTTGGATCACTGGTAGAATGTGTCATATAAAACATCTTTTTCTCTTAGTCTTCTTAAAAAAAAAAGAAATCCATAAATTATTCCATGTTAAA
>NC_069000.1:25254781-25256939 GCF_001194135.2 Octopus bimaculoides
GGTTAGGGTTAAAGCAAATTTAAAATGAAAAAAGCAAATAAAACGAAGAATCGTTTGTTTATGTAGTCGGCACTTAATGTATATCGGCTGAATGGACGTCAGTGATTGGTTGAAATTATCGAAATAAGACAATTTTTTACATGAAATAAATTCGAATACAAAAATATTTTTCTGTTCTATAACACAAAATAGATAAGTATACGAAGTTTGAAAGTCTTTCGGTACCAAAAGCACTACGTAAAACATTAATGAAAAATGTGGCCCCCGTTTTAAAAAAGATCCCGGTTATCTCCCGTCTGTGTGTATATATATATATATATATATATATATATATATATTGTGCGCTTCATACAACATTAAGAGTTTTAACTCTTATTTCTTGCAATATAGGTACTATTCAGCACCCTCAGTCACAATTAGTGACGATTAAATTTTTCCTTTATGGTCTTATATTGCGCCTAGTGTATTATATATGAAAACTAGCACTCCGTCGGTTACGGCAACGAGGGTTCCACCTGATGCATTCAACGGAGCAGCCTGCTTAGGAAGTTAATGGGGAAGTGGCTTAACGTAGTTCTCAGGGATTTTCAGCGTGATACAGAATGTGACAAGGCTGGCTCTTTCAATCACAGGTACAACTCATTTTCGCCAGTTGAGTGAACAGGAACAACATGAAATAAATTTTGTCTTGCTCAAGGACACAATGTGCTGCCGGGAATCGAACTCACAACCTTACGATCGTGAGCCGAATACCCCTATACACTAAAGCAATACGTATGTGTGTGCGTGTGAGTGTGTGTGTGAGTGTGTGTGTGTGTGAGTGTGTGTATGCAAATGTGTGTGGGTGTATTCTTGTAAAGGTTTCAAGACAGATGACGAGACAGAATTCTGAAAAAGAAAAGAAAAGGAAAGCCTACGTAATTTCTCTGTTATTACTCTACCGTTACCATCGCCATCCAGATGTGTTTCACTGCTGAGTGCAAATCGATTGTTTCACTGTGAGCTTTTAAAAATATTTTTATTATAAATATTCTGATAGACATGTCATATGTGTGTGTGTTTGCGTTTGTGTGCATGTATTTGGATGTATGCACGCGTACACACACACACACACACACACAGACACACACACGCACACACACACACACATACATACAGCCTCTCCATCTAACCACTACGTTTTGGTGCATGCATATGGTTGTCTTTAAACTATAACATCTGTAGATCTGAGTGTAATTACATGAGAGTGAGTATGTGTGCAGTTACTCCTATGCATCTGTCTGTGTGTGTTTTCTTTGCATGAATTTGTACGAGTCTGTTGTGCCTGATATTGTGGTTGTGTATTAACGAATGATATTTGTATGTAAACGTTATATATCTTTTATTTTTTACTTGTGTCAGTCAATGCATTGCGGTCATGCTTGAAGTGATCACTCGAACAAATCGATCCTCGAAAATATTTTTACCAAACCGCTAGTTCACGGGAAAATAAACAAATCAACATCGGTTGTCAATCCGTGGTTGGGGACAAACACAAGCACAAAGGCACGCACACCCCACACACACACATACATACATACATACATACATACATACATACATACATACATACATACATCTAAGCTACTACTATATTTGTTCCTAGTGCAAGTCAATCACTAATAATGGTTTCAAATCTTGGCACAAGGTCAGCATTTTCGTGAGAGGGAATAAGTCGGTTATATCGATTCCGGTACTCAACTGATATTTTTTTTATCGAACCCGGAAGAATGAAAGGCAAAGTCGACCAGGTCGGCCTTTGAACCCAGAGCGTAACGTCGGAAGAAATGCCGCGGATCTTTTTTAAAACGGGGGCCACATTTTTCATTAACGAAACACTTTGAAACTTGGAACACTGGTAGAATGTGTCATATAAAACATCTTTTTCTCTTAGTCTTCTTAAAAAAAAAAGAAATCCATAAATTATTCCATGTTAAAGTTGTCGTATTTCTGTAATTTCAACCAATCACTGACGTCCATTCAGCCGATATACATTAAGTGCCGACTACATAAACAAACGATTCTGAAACAATTAACCCTAACCCTAACCCTAACTCTAACCCGAACCCTAACCATAGGGTTAGGGTTAGGGTTAAAGCAAATTTAAAATGAAAAAAGC
>NC_069000.1:25257060-25261087 GCF_001194135.2 Octopus bimaculoides
ATAACACAAAATAGATAAGTATACGAAGTTTGAAAGTCTTTCGGTACCAAAAACACTACGTAAAACATTAATGAAAAATGTGGCCCCCGTTTTAAAAAAGATCCAATGCCGCTATTCATCGAGTCCAGTGCGGTTGGTGTTGCATTTGTCTTCAGTGGTTAAAATATATCACAAACATATCTGTGCGTGCAGAAATATACACATAAAGTAATAGTGAGTGAGATGGGGAGAGATTACAGTTTATTCATTGAACACGATTGACATAAGCACCTTCTCTCTCCTCATATATATAAGAAAATATCCTCATACATGAAAGCACCCCCCCCCCACACAAACACAGAACAAGGGAGAACGAGTAACATTCTAGAACTCTTAGGTCAAATAAGTCAGCGTCAAATTAACGACACCAAATAGTATCATCGCAGCTGATACTAATGTCAGTTACTACTACAAAATTGCTATATTAAACAAATGAATATTTATCAATAAATTTTAATCAAAACTGTACGTATTAGGTTAATGTAATCACCTTGTATGTAATATTTATATATAATATCTATATATATTATCTATGCAATAGCTGTATGTATGCAATAACTATAGATTTTTGTCAATACTGCATGCAATACATAAATGTAAGCATATTTTTGATGCACCCTTAACTAACAAGTGATTGCATCTATAAATATAGGTAGTATTAACTACAATCTATAGATATATACAGTAAAACTAGTTATTTATTAATTATATGTAATTTCACTTATCAGGGTTTAAAGCAATTTCTTTGTCTTCCTCGAGAAATATTAAGGTACATGTAGCATAGATTGAAAACATTCAAGAGCTTCGACAGAAACTAAGTTCGCCAGGATTGTCAGATAAAAGCCACTTGACGTTCCGAATAACTTTAATACTAGACACAGACAAACAACCAAGATTCAGAAGCCTGGCCACCACATCGTTTCGAACCGACGATCTACTAGCAACAAATTTTACCAACTTTTCCGTTCGTCATCATCACCACCACCACTGCAATCACCATCCACCCTACCACCACCGCTAAAACCACCAACCTTTACAAATTGCCGCTAAATTCCACCACCAAACATTAACGTCTGTCAATTATTACCAGCTACCACCATTATTATTCCTTATTATCATCACCACCGCTACCACTACTACCGCCACAACTACTACCACCGCCACAATCACAACCACCACTACCACCAATACCACCACGACCATCACCACCAACTCTTATCACCCCCAACCCCCACCGACCCCATTGACATCACCATGAAAATGTCCACCCAGAACCAACACCGCCTCTAACACTACCTCTATAATAGCCACGGCTGTCATAACAGCAGTTCTGTCATAACAGCTGTATTGTTAAATGACATAGTTGTAATGATAATAATCGTATGTCACCATGAAAGATGGGAAGGATGGGTAGTGGTGAGTATGGGCTGACGATGATGATGATGATGGTGATGATGATGATGATGGTGATGATGATGATGATGCTAAAAGTGTTGGTGATGTTGACGATGCTGGTGGTGTTGGAGAGAACTTGGAAGGGGAAAAAGTCAATATGACAAGGGTGTAGAGTAACACGGTGATATATAAGACGGCGTAGAGTGACTGACATTCACTAAGGACATACGCATTTGGTAAAAAAAATCGGTTGACAAATTTTTGTTGATTTAAATAAATAAGTGGAGACAGATTGTATCAACGATATTCATAAATACAAATAATTAAGATAAAATAATTAAAAGCGTATCATTTGTAGCATAAGCACAGGCCTGGTTGTCTGGTGAAGTGGTTCGTTTCCTAATGACTTCGCCCACGTCCGATCTCACTGCGGGGTACCTGTAATGTCGGTTCGACGTTTATACAGGGTGGAGGTGTTACAAGTGTTAAATATCAGAGTTGTTTCCTATGGGAAAATACCTTAGAGTAATGGGTGTGACATAATAAAAAAAAAAAGAATGAGAATGATAATAATAAGAAAAAGGTAAAATAAGAAAACACCGAAAGAAAAAAAAGGTAAACAGAAGAAAATGAAAAATGACAGATAAGAAGACGGTGATGATAATGATGACGAGGAAGGTAAAAGGCGGGAGAGGAGGAGAAGTTAGGGGATGGAAGATGCAGGGGGAAAATGGAATAAATTTTCAGAAAAAAAGAAAATAAAAGGAGAAAATTAGAGAATGGAAAGAGGTGTAAGAAGATGAAGAACAAGAGAAGAAATTCTTTTCTATTCTAGGTACAAGGCCCGAAATTTTGGGGGAGGGGGGGCCAGTCGATTAAATCGAACCCAGTACGCAACTGGTGCTAACGTTTCTTATTTCTTTATTGCCCACAGGGGACTAAACATAGGGGTGGGGGAAACAAGGGCAGACAAAGGGATTAAGTCGATTACACGACCCCAGTGCGTAACTTGTACTTAATTTATCGATTCCGAAAGGATGAAAGACAAAGTCGACCTCGGCGCAATTTGAACTCAGAACGTAACGGCAGGCGAAATACTGCTAAGCATTTCGCCCGGAGGGGTAACGTTTCTGCCAGCTCACCGCCTTGAAAAAGAGAAGAAATTAGAAGGAAAATTATGCTGAAGAAAACTTCTAGAAGAAAGGTGAAGGAGGAGATGAAGACGAAATGACGTGGAGTAAGAAGAGAAGGAAAACGATGAGGGATACAGAAATATTCTAACAGCAAAAATTGGTAAAACTACAAAAATAAAAAAATAAAAATAAAACAGTCCCATCCCCTAGAAAAACATTAATAAAAGTTCTTCAACAAAAGAAAAAAAGTAATAATAACCTCATTAACGTAAAGTGCCTCAACAAAATCAAGAACAAATCATAAGAGAAAATAAGGAAGAAAGAAGGAACTGTTTGACCACCTTTATTGGCAATAGAAAACAAGATGAATGCTAAATCGACATGTCTTTGTCCTTTAGTTCAATGTTTATGTTATCTCCCAGTTGAGTGAAACCACCTAATGGTTAATCATTTATATGAACTAGACAAATGACTGTTTATGATATTTTGTTTTTAAATTGCGATCGTTATTAAGTTGTGAGAAACGCTGAACGTGGGGTAGATATAAAGTACATTCAACTTCGTAGCTTTGAGTTCGGTTCACTTACAATACAGAATCTGAGGGCAAGTGTCTTCTATCGTCATTTCAGCTTGAGTAAAATATTGTAGACAAAAGCCTGCCTCATATACCCCAATTACTTCTTCTAAATGTCCCTCAAACCCGATATTTTTCTATTTATATGTTGTAACGTTTTCCATTTATCTTCATTATTTATTTGATTAAGGTGGCGACTTTGCCTTTCATCATTTCGGGATCGTGGGGTTTGATGAAATCAATTATTCTTTTCCTCTATTTTATCGATTATTCTTTCCTCTATTTTGTTGGCCTTGTGTCAACATTTAAAACAAAAGGTGGCAAACTGATAGAATCGTTAGCACGGTTAAAATGTTTTACATTTCTTCTGACTCTACGTTCTGCGTCCTCTATATCAAGGCTCAGTTGAGTTTCCACGAGTGCTGTGCATAGGGCTTGTTTGCATGCAACAAGGTCCCTCAGGAAAAAATTTGCTTTTGTTGTTGTGATGCAAAATGCCTCCCATATTTAGTAAAAATATTGGCGTGACGACTGTGCAGGCGTTAGGGGAGGCCATCCCTTGCCTGTTGATTGTGATGATCTTGCGCAGTGGTGGGCAAAATTTCGTGTTTGTGCTTGATGTAACCAGGCCAGCTGCTGCACAATATTTTGCGCCATGCACAAAAAAGACTCTTGCTCAGCTTCTGCCTTGCACATGACACCTGAAGAGCGCACTGCGTTTATATACTTTTTCTTTGGAGACGATTGGTGCCTTTCCTCAGGGAAATATTTCTCCTTAAGATCCTAGTAGTTTTGGCGATGTCTCGGGGGAACAAATTGGCAATTTGTACCGTCTTCCCCATGCCAACATTTGCCTTGCAAACACACACACACACACACACACACA
>NC_069000.1:25261698-25262881 GCF_001194135.2 Octopus bimaculoides
CGACTTAAATCAAATTAACTTGTCTCTATGCTAAACCGATAATAACCATTCCCAGTTCTGTACTGTATTTATAAATGCATTTTCAATAATCCACGGTTAATAAGAAACCTATTTTAAGCTTACAAACAATTAATTTTTATTTTTTAATAAAGTATAGTAAAAAAAAAAAACAGTAATCTAAATTTCCGAATACAATTTGGCGGTGTTTACCGTACATCGCGGACGCTTTATTTATGAATGCGGTTTGCAATAAGACATAGTAAACTAAAAGCCTTTTTTTTAAGCTTAAAAAACAAATTCAATTATTATTATTATTTTTTTATTATATTTACCAATATGTACATACAATTTGGTGGTTTACATTGCAAATGTAGACGGCTGTGGGTCATAAACATCAACAGCTGACTCTGGTTGTTCCTGTTGTTCAATGCGTTCACTAAGCTGCACTACTTTATGGTGAGAATCTTAACATTTACTACTGTACGTATTTTAATATGATTTTATATGCTTTTATTCTTATTTATTGTACAGTAACATGATTTTATGTACTTTTAACCGTCTTATTTTCTCTCTCTAACACTGCTTGCTCTCCACATCTAATCATTCCGCCTTTGAACTTCTCTGCATTATGTTCTGAAATGGACGATCCTTTTCTATCCTGATGACAGAGGTTCAATTTATTCAACGTTGATTACTTCCATTATGGTTTTAAAAACTACATCTACCAACATTATGATGGATCTCCGAGCCTCCAGAAACAGCTGTTGAATTTATAACACCTTACTTTTCCCCTTTCATTGTCTCTGTCATTTGTACCCTGTTTAAGTTGGGTCTATTAATAGAAATATTTATATATTTATACTTAAATATTCATTGTCTGAAAGTCTTCACTCTTTGCTTTCTCTTGTTTTGCATGTATACATATATACGTATTTTGTATTTCATACCCAAGCTGTTATATTTCATATTTTTTATTTGTTTATCCGCATAATTGCCTCTGCTCAACTTATCCCTCTTATCAGTTTCTGTCTGCCAAATCTATTCTCAAGGCTTTAGTGGGCCCGAGATTATAGTAGGAAACACTTGCCCAAGGTGTCACGCAGTGGGACTGGACTCGGAACAATGTGACTGGGAAGCAAACTTCTTACGACACAGCCATGCCTACGCCTATATATATATATAT
>NC_069000.1:25263094-25269403 GCF_001194135.2 Octopus bimaculoides
AGAGAGAGAGAATAGTAGAGAGAGAGAGAGAGAATAGTAGAGAGAGAGAGAGAGAGAGAGAGAGTAGTAGAGAGAGGGAGAGGGTGAGGGTGAGAGTGACGAACAGACACAGGCTACAAGGAAAGAAGAGCAAGAAGATTGTTGAGAGCGGATGTAGAATAAGAAACTCTAGTAAAAATGAAAATAAAGCTCTTATTTGACAAAAGTCACAATTTCCTAGACCTTCCCATTCATATCTGCTAAAACGACAAAATTTAATAGAAAGAAAATATAAACAAGTTGAGCAACTGATCTGTCTGATCTTATGACACCAAAACACAGATTACTCATATACGGCGACCTTGAACATTTCTTTTGCGCTAATTTATGTTAAATAATCGTCTGTTATATGGGCGTAGTAAAAATTCTAACTCAAGAAGTTTTCAATTATTTTAAGTCTCACCATCATTAACCATCTAATTTGCAAAAAAGACAAAATTAAAATAATTGTGAGATAATATTTATGTTTGCCAAATATTTATCATAATGAAATCTGGTGCAACCAATTTAGGAAAACCGTGAACGAACAATCATTAGTATTGCAAATAACCGCTCGGCTAGTCTCATACACACACGCACACGCACACGCACACACGCACGCACGCACTCACGCACGCATGCATGCACGCACACGCACACACACACACACACACACACACACACACACACACACACACACACACACACACACACACACACACACACACACACAAAAGCAGAAAACAAGGACACATACATACATACATGTATACATACGTACGTACGAAAATACATTTGGACTACTTGATTGGAAGCTTGATGAGATTCGAGCCATTAATGTGAAAACCTGGAAGATACTGACCGGCACAAATAATTTTCACATCAACAGCGGTGTAGACCGCCTCTACCGAAATAGAAAACAAGGAAGCTTAACATTGACCCATACTGCCTTTGAATGTCACATCATATCCCTTCGAAAACATCTTTTAATCACCAAGTGTCGAAGTGCCCCCCTCATCAAATTTGCATAGACGAGGCAGATAACATATTGAGACTTGGAAAGCCGTTCCTCGAGAAACACTCCTTGCGTGATAGCATTGTATACAAGCCCAAATAAGTTTCATGACTCTACCGCAACGTATCATCAAATGAAAGGATAAGCGTAAATCAGATAAAGACCATGCACGGCTTTATTAACAGAAAGCTACGGGATAATAGTGACATTGATATGGACCAACAACCGTATCACTAACTCTTACCCTGAAGAAAGTGCAATCCAGGAACAGGAAATAGCAACCAAATTCTTGGCGCA
The DNA here is from genome assembly GCF_001194135.2 of Octopus bimaculoides. Classification (NCBI taxonomy): domain Eukaryota; kingdom Metazoa; phylum Mollusca; class Cephalopoda; order Octopoda; family Octopodidae; genus Octopus; species Octopus bimaculoides. Next base: position 25,264,425 of record NC_069000.1, read on the forward strand.
CAAAACGGGCAGAGATACAGGAAAAACGCCAAAATGTGAAAGCCGATGTAGATTTTGTGTAATTAACACCAAAGATATCACGTTCATCATGAGTAATTGTCCCAAAATGTTATCGCGTTATTATTCACTGATGAGACATGACGTTGTAGCCAAGCCAATACACTGTACAATGAGATCCGTCGGAAGGCAAATTCAAAGGCCAAAGACATAAGGACCCACAGTTTGGTAGAGGGCATAGCCACCCATAGTATGAAAGTGCACTGATGGAATGCTGCAGTGAAAACCTCAATAAAATGGAAATATAACAGATATAACACAACAGACATAACATAGTGATGTGGGACAAAGAGAAACTATGTACAGTAGTGGAAATCAGCGAAAAAGAAAACATCTGTGCTTGCTGAACTATTGAGAAATTTACAGCTACAGCTACCCGGATTACAAATTCAGATTTAGGCCACTAGGATTTATAACGAACTTCTATAGGCATAAGAATACATACATAAAACATACAAATGCACTGATTCCTAATATTGCACATATACACGCAAATATGCACAAAATCTTTGTTGTTTAAAATTCCAATGACGGAGTCTTGAAGGACTCTTTTTTTATTTGCAAATCTGGAAAAAAAGTTAATAACACACACACACACACACACACACACACACATAGAGACAGACAGACAGACAAACAAACATATAAATACATACATACATACACACACACACACACACATATATATAAATAAGGTGGTTGTTTACTCCTCATGCAGAGTCTAACCACCTCATGTACCTACACCTTAGATCCATCATGGCGTCTGATGTGGCTTTTTAAACCAGACAATATATTGAAAACACACCCACATAGATTGCATATCTGATTTGGACCACCAAGAGCTGCAATTAAGTTCTCATCTTTGTGGATCTTAAAATGTCTTTTGAGAGCATGTATACATACAAAGGTATAGTCTGTCACAAACTGTACACACTAAAAGGTCACTGAGATTCACCTTCTCATTCGCCACATTCTTCTTTAAATCTCTTTTGAGTCTTGCATGTGTCACCCTGGCCTCCTCAAAAGATTTCTCTCCATTCCACACATTTCTTCGTTTCTATGGCCTTTGGAGCCATTCCAGGTGACTTCATGGTAGTTCATATGCCATCCTTAAACTTTTCTAGGTTTACATCGATTGTGTTTCCCCTCCATAAAACACCGATTGTGTTTCCTCACCATAAAACAGCTGTTTGGGTGTGCGTTCATCCACCATTCGAGCGATATGGCCACACCATCTCATTTGATTTTTCTGAATCATTGATTTAATTGAAGTGCTGCCTGGCAGACGCAAAGACATCTGTATTTGAAGTAAAAATGCCCCATTTAATGTTTAAAATGCGGTGAAGACATTTTTTTAATGTAGAATCGTTCCAACAGTTTGAAATGTCTTTCATCACACGTCCATGTTTCAGAAATATTCAACAGGGATGGTAAGACGAACGATTTGTAAAGAACCAATTTTGTGTTGTTATTTATATGTCGTTGGCGCCATCCCCGTGATTCAAAACTACCAAATGCTTGCGCTGCCCTTTGAATTCGCAGGTGTATTTCTGTGTCCAGATTTCCATCATTTTGTATAGAGCTTCCGAAATAGATGAAAGAGTCTACAACCTCCAGTCACTTACCCTTAACGAAAGTTTTAGTGGGGTTGCAAACAGCACCATGTGCAGGTTGATACATGACAACTGTTTTTTTCAAGTTGATGATCAAGCCAAAATCATTACAAGCTGAGTTAAATGCAGATACAAGAGATTGCAGGCCCATATCAGAGTGACTGACTAAATCGCAATCGTCAGGGTATAAGAATTCTCTAATGAGTGAAGTTTGTTTTGAATTTCAGTCTAGTCAGTTTAAAAACATTCCCTATTGTTTGATATTTTATATAAATATCCTCCTCAGAGTTTTGAAAAGCGTGTGACAGTACATCAGCAAACTATATTGCAAAGAGGGTGGGTGCATCAAGGTCGCCTTGCTTTACTCAATTTTCCATGGCAAAAGATTCAGAAATCCGACCATCAAGATTAACTCTAACCTTCGTATCTTGATGTAAAGCCCTGGTCATGTTTACAATTTTTTTCTGGGTAACCTATTTTCCTTAGTATTAGTCAAAGCGTATTTCGATTAACAGTAACGAATACCTTAATACCTTGATTAAATCAACAAAGCAATGTTATAGAGCAAGATTCTGTTCAATGAACTTTTCCTGAAATTCTCTAATAGTAAAGATACAATCAACTGTGCCTCTGGAGGAGCGAAAACCACATTGAGACTCAGACACCATATCTGGAACAATGAAGGTATTTAAGCGCTCTAACAGAATGCGGGCAAGTACTTTTCCAATTACAGACGAAAGTGAAATCCCACGAAAATTACACAGATCCTTTGACCCCGATTTATACAAGGAGACTAAAATGACATCAATCCAGTCTTGAGACACTTCCTCAGTTCTCCAACAGAGACAAATTAATATATTTAATAGTTCAAACATTTTTTTCACTACCATATTTCAAGACCTCTGCACAGATTTCATCAGACCATGGAGACTTATTGTTATTCAGCTTATTCATAGCGAAATAAATATCATTTAGAGTTGGTTCAAATGCCATATCCCTTAGAACTGGAAGGTGTTCGATTTTTTCTATCATCCTCATACAAACGGATGATGGCCTATTCAAAAGTGCAGAAAAATATTTTATCTAGCGCTTATGGTTAGAAGCGGTGTTAATCAAAAGCAAACGTCCATTTCCTGTTCTCACTGGAGCTATTGAAGATTTGGGGTCATATACCTCCTTGACATAAGAGTACAAACTCTAGGCATCATTTCTATCAGCTGCTTCATGCGCCCATTTTGTTCTGTCACTCCACCATTCCTGTTTAATTTTCCTAAGAGCAGTCTGCACTTTCCATTTCAGCTTTCTGTAAGCTTCGTTTGAGTTGGGGTTGAAAGACTGAGAAAGAAGTGCATTGCCTAAGTTTTGTTTTTCTGAAAGTAGATCATGAATTTCTGGTGATTTGTCTGAAAACCAGTCACTGGACTTGCGCGATTTAAATCCAACCGAAGAACTTGCAGCCGGAAATACTTTCGCTTTGAAATCTTCCCATAAATTGTTTGGATCAAGATTGATACTTTCTATAGCATCGTGGAATCTTTGTAAGTTGCTTGGAAATCTGAAGTTTCCAACGTTTAACTTTTTGGCTACCTAAGGACCAGACAGTCGACTTTTAGACATTCCACGCACTAGAAGATGGTCAGTCTAGCTCTCTGCTCCTCTCAGATGGTTTTATACTTATTTCTCTGTTTAAACAGTATTGGTAACAACCAAATTATTCTCAGTACAAAGCGTCAAAAGAGCTACTCCACTTTTATTACATTTTCCAATCTCATGTCTGCCACGAAATGTAGTCATTTCCAACTCTTGCGTTGAAATCTCCCAATATGACCAGCTTGTTAGAAATTGGTACTTTCCTCAATAGTTGTACTAGATCATCATAAAACTGTCCTACAGCTTCATCAAAATGAGACATTGTTGGTTTATAAATACTGACAACGGTAAGAAACCCATCTTTTGTCAGTTTTATGCGGCATGACATAGTTCGTTGAGATATACCACTTGGAAATTCTGCAATGAAGGATACTAATGAATTCTTGAGAGAAAACCCAACAACAGATTCTCTATGCTGACCTTCAGGTAGGTCTCTCCAGAAGATAGTATATCCATAAGTAGGTTCATTTGACCCTCACCGCAGAGTTTCAGAGAGCGTAACTATATCAAGAAAATATTTCTTAAGTTCACATGCAATAAATGCCGTACGCCTTTCTGGTCTCTTGTTGAAATTAGTGTGCGCACATTCCAACAGCCAAAAATTCAGAGGATGTTTATTTATTCTTCTTCTTGAAAATTGTTTGACCACAGTGGCAGAATGACGACCGGGCCCAGCCTGTGGCACATTGGGACACCTACCGAGCCAGACTGTTCCCCTGACATTCCCAAGCCTTTTTTTTGCTATTTACTGAATCTGAGACATTTTACAGTAGGTTGAAAGTGCATTTTTAGGTTTCTGCCAACCAATTCAATCATTTACTAAGATTTGGTGTACAAGAAGTACCTGTGCAAATGAATAATTTTCAGTGGGTATAGCTTGCACTGCACTAACCCCACCTATAGGGCTAAGAAGACTTTCGCCGGTATGATATGAGAACATTCGCCGGTATGACATATATAAATATATATGTATAATTAAGATTCAGTTGAATTAGGTACTTAAATTGAGGCACCTTGATAGTTCAGTATAGTTCGCACACCTCAACAATATTATGGGAATATTGAATATCAAGACTCTGTGTAGGAGTGTTTGTACATCATATTCATGTCGTGAATATCTCCGCTCTTGGTAATTCAGATATGTACTTTTTATATAAAGGTACTTTCTATAGTATTTCCGAAGTGCAAATTCCCAGTTTGGTGAACAGAATATAAATAAGTAACAAAGCCGTAATGAATTGACACCTGTACGTCTTTGCTACTTATATATATATATATATATATATATATATATATATGTGAGACATCTGTATTTTCATAGTTTGCCAAGGTGAAGGTAGTGCTTCGTTTGTCACTTGAAGCCATTTCATTGAGTTTATATGACTGGAAGAACAGGAGGGAATCTTCTGTCACTCTCGACGATGAGCATTCCTGGAATTCGAACTTATTCATTGAATTACAGTGTAAAGTGGAATCCCCAAACAAAATCAGCATAACACTGATTAGGTCCCGTCCCTCCGACAGGGTAAACCTACAGTTTCCGCCAAACTTAATACCACCCACGTAACTTGGGGCGAACGAAGGCTATGCTTCAATTCGAAACCTGGAACTACTTGATTGCGAAGCGAATGGCCTTCAAAGCTTAGCCCTTCTTGCGAC
>NC_069000.1:25269489-25272148 GCF_001194135.2 Octopus bimaculoides
TGCGACCTGATAAGCAAATGGCAACTGCAAAAAAACATAAGCATTAGAGTATATTGTTACACTTCAGAATAAACCTTGTGCGCAGTAATAAAACACACACGCACACACACATATACACGCACGCACGCACGCACACACACACACACACACACACACACACACACACACACACACACGTCTTTATGGCTGACATTTCATTATTTTCTTTCGCGGTATTATTATAGGGGCAGGATTTGTAATTTTAATCCCATCCAGTGGCTATCAGTAATTATATTAGTGCGCATCATAAGTGCATATATGCGTATACGTATGAGTGCGTTATGTTGGAGACTGTGAATATGTGCGTACGTGTGTGTGTGTTTATGCATGTGTGTATTTTTGTGAGTGTGTGTATATAAATACATACACTCATATATATGCGTATGTGAAGGCTACGTATATATACACACATACAAACACAAACATACATATGTATGTATATGAATGTATATGTGTTTATGTGTACAGTTCATGTGATGCAAGTTAGAAATTAGGTGATATCTCCACGTAAATTGCTAACATACCAAACACAATTGTCCGACATTTAACAACAAATTCTTCCATCATGACTACCTCACCTGACGCACACCACTGGCACAATGAAAGGTTACAAAGTAAAATAATTGTGCAATCACTATCATCGCTGTTGACGTCGTCGTAATTAGAGTAACTACAGTTGTTGTTGTTGTTGTTTACTCCCTGGGCAGCCCAAGGCAGTAATGATTGAGTGGACGTATGGCCAAAAAAATCCTAGAAGTGACCGTTATTTTTCCATTTTGTACTGTGAGCTCGTCATTAATCAATGTGTCTTTTCCTAAAATGGCTGGGGTTGAATTTGAATGAGATTTGGGGATGCTATTTCTAGCAAGTTGCGCTGCCACGTATAAGCGTTTACGTTGGCTTGAGTAGTAGTAGTTAAGAAAACAATTCTTACATTCGTTTGTTAAAACTTCCGGTGGGTCGATTTTTATAATTGACTCAGCCGACAGCCGTACTCTTCTTTCGCCGGACAACAGGTGTTCAGCATAAATCTAGATATCTTCGGACACTGGACAATAGCGTGAGGGAGGGTCTCCATGTCTCCCCTGCATCTTAGACAGGTCGGAAACTGACGCTTACTATGCCTTGCGAGCTTATCCCAATCGTGCAAGGCACCTCTGTAACATTGCCAGTTCAAGGACTTTTGGAAGTTGTCCAACGTTCTCAACCCCTAATATACGATGGAACGGGCTGTCCAGTTGAATATACCCGAGACCTAGAGTTGCCCCCAGGCCATCGTCGCATTCAGACTCTACCAACCCACTACATAAAATTCGTGTAGAGCGCCGGAATAGCAGGAGGACCTTACGGTACTCTTTATGCTGTTCACTCGACCTCGGTCTACGAAACCACCAGGTTTCTTGTTCGCAAAAGCTTTTGAACTCGGGAAACATTTGTCTGGCCAGCGGAGACCAAATCAGTTAACCATCCAGGAGAATCCAGAGATGTCTCAACCTCAACGCATACCTGCGCATCATTAACCAAGGCATCTCTAAACCTCCCTTTAACGGCTTTCGACAACAGACAGAGCGTTTCACAAGTGGTGACCTGCCCTTCCGCAAAAAGCGAAAGAGCTGTCTCTCCAACCTGATCAACCACGAATCCAGACAGCGCACGACGGTCAGGCTTTTCTCATTGTAAACACTTTCCTCTATGTATATATTTCCACGCTCTCTATCACTCTCTGTAAATGCATATCACCTACACTGACTCTGTGTGTGTGTGTGTGTGTGTGTGTGTGTGTGTGTGTGTGTGTTATTTGAACTTTGGGTATACACCTGTTAGTGTACCGATTAAAGCACTTTCACTGTCTGTGGCTACCCGATATCAAGCACAGTTTTAATGTAAATGTCACAAGATTTATTTCAGGAATTCCGGAGTGTTCTTTGACTATATTACAAATGAACGAAGCAGAAAATGAAATTCCCGAGAATATTTTTATAAAGATTCTCATGAATACAATTTGCAATGAAAGGCCTTCAAACCATGCCTTCGAGCTAAACATGTAGGAGTGGGATATGTGTGTGGATGAAGGGGGTATCAATGAAGGGAGAAGGTGGTAGGAGTGAAGAGAAGAAGTAGGTGTCAGATGAAGAGAGGAGAGGAGGGGAATCAAATGAAGAGGAGAGGGGAGTTGAGCCCATGTGGCACAAAGGAGTGAAGAGAAGATTAATTCTTTTTCACGGTGAAGGCGGGGTCCGGATGGCACCTGTACAAAGACAATCCGAACAGAGACAGGAATGAATGACCGGTAAAGCGGAAATGGCGCGAGAACGGGGTGTCGTTACCGAGTCTAACGTCGCGGAGGTACTCCGCGAACCGGTCAGCCAAGTGGCGTCCCGTTTGACCGATGTACAGAGGACAGAAAGAGCAAGTGATGCAGTAAATGACATTGCTAGAAGTGCAGGTAAAGGAGTCTGATATGGTAGGGACGATGATGGGTGTCTGTGAGGATCGTGGTATTGGAGAGGTAGGGGCAAGTGCGGAAGCGTGGTCAGGAGTAGAGGAACGAGCCAAGTTGGGAAGTGGGGTTAGGGAAGAAACTGTGGGCCAGGAGGTTACGTAGGTTGTGAGCTCATTT
>NC_069000.1:25273041-25274584 GCF_001194135.2 Octopus bimaculoides
TCAGATTTATCATCGCATTGTCTCTCTACTACCTCTGTCAAATGAATCACCAAAATTGGCCTTTCATTATTTATAATCTGTACCTGTTTGTTTGGTTACGAAATAAAATACACAAAACGTGTTTCTGAATTACGTGTATTTACTTTATATACATATGAGTTGAAAACTTTCTTCTAGCATTCCACTTAATATCTATGTTCCATGCTGGCATGGATTGGAGAGTTATTAATGTAGAAATATGGTATCGTAGCTACTAACAGTTGAGGGTTGCGTAGTCTAGACGGCGTTTTTAGATTTCATTATTCTCTTTAACCCGGGCAACGCCGGGTATTTCTGCTAGTCTTTAATAAATAATGGAATCAAATGATCTAAGGAAATAGACATAAAAACATTAAGGGAAGTCAACCGAAATACTAAACCAGACTTAAAAATACTCCCATACATCTCCACACATAACCCTAGAAACAACGAAGCCTTTAACGTTATCATCCAAAATCTACACATCCTCACAAGAGATAAAACAATGAACAAAATTTTAGACTCAAACAAAATTATCAAAAGTAAAATGCAACCTAAATCACTGAAACAAATATTAACCAGCGCAAGACTGTATCCATTAACAACAGAACCAAAAGTGAAAAAGTGTGGTACTTGCCCCCATCTTTTGGAGGGTTCAGAGTTCCACTTTAAACAAGGTAAAATATTTAAGAATGAATCAAATTTTACCTGTGCTTCGGAAAATCTAATCTATGCCATTACATGCTTAGGGTGTAGTAATAATTATATTGGCCAAACAAGAATATCACTCCGTAGAAGAACCACTCTCCACAAAGAACAAATCCGCCACCCACATTACAGACAGATATAGGTCAGTGGACACATAGAAAGGTGTGCGAGGAATCTTAATCCTAATTTCCTAATTTTTCCCTTCTATTAATGTTCGCAGAACACCTCAACACAACAAAGAATGAATAAAAAGGCAATTTTCATCAATAAATATCTTCCTCCACTAAATATGAACACATAACATATAGAACACTACTAATCTTCCATTTAATACCACTAACCCCCATACATCCCATACACCATTCACATTACAGATCTCGATCTACCCTAATTGCACCAAATCCAGAACTACTTACCTCCCTTACACATAATCTTTTTACTAAGGAACTAATATGTGCATTTTTCTGCTTACTTTCCCCTTACATTTCCACGTGTAGTTTCTATTTTGCTTTTATAACATATTTCTATTATATTGTTTTGTTTGTTGGCACTCCGTCGCTTACGATGTCGAGGGTTCCAGTTGATCCGATCAACGGAACAGCCTGCTTGTGAAATTAACGTGCAAGTGGCTGAGCACTCCACAGACACGTGTACCCTTAACGTAGTTCTCATATAATGGCCCAGTGGTTAGGGCAGCGGACACACGGTCATAGGATCGCGGTTTCGATTCCCAGACCGGGCGTTGTGAGTGTTTATTGAGCAAAAACACCTAAAAGCTCCACGAGGCTCCGGCAGGGGATGGTGGCGAACCCTGCTG
>NC_069000.1:25275082-25275412 GCF_001194135.2 Octopus bimaculoides
ATATATATATATATAATGTTTTTAACGCAAAATAATATTATTAGATTCTCCAGCTGTTGTATCAATATGAATAGCTTACAATAAAGTTTCAACGGAGATAGATTAGGAAAATTGATTAAGAGGGGAGGATTGCAATAAAAGCGTGGGGTGGGGGTAATCTTAAAAATTAATAACAATGCGATATATACATTGTTTAACTCAATCCTGGCAATTTAAATGTTTAACACAATCCTGGCAACTAGTACACACACACATAGACACACACGCACACACACACACACACATACATACATACATACGTACATATACGATGTATAAATATACTTTTTC
>NC_069000.1:25275422-25279898 GCF_001194135.2 Octopus bimaculoides
TGTGTGTGTGTGTGTGTGTGTGTGTGTGTGTGTGTGTGTGTGTGTGTGTGTGTGTGTGTGTGTCAGTGTGTTCACGCGTGTTTATCTTTCTGATGCATTTTGGTCAATGATGCTAACATCGACAATAAATTGCTGTCTTAGAACAAGAATTACCTGCCTGGCAATTTTCTCACTCGCGTTGCACAGACACCTTGTGAGTCAAGGCGTCATAAGTGCAGCGGGAAACTTCTATATAGTCGATTGATCTGCTAAAAATAACTGCAAAATCTCACTCAAATCAAATGATACAGTTTTGGCAAAGAACACAATTGATAATGTAATCCGAGATTCTCTGTACAAAGAAGACAATCATGGTAAGAATTCCTTTAATCATAAGCTTAGACTATCAAACTTATGATCAAAGCCTTCTAACCATGACCGAGGGCTAAGCAGAAGCCACTCACTGCAAACCAATAGCCAACGACACTGTTGTTCTCAATATGCAATATAACGTAATTTTAAGACTGCATTCCATAGGCTGAGAGTGTATCTCGTTACACAGCATTTGTAAAAGTCATTGACATTAGTTTCGTTGTAGTCGGGTACTGTTGATATTTTGCTGTTACAGAATAACCCCAGCTAAAGCTATGATCGAGCAGATATTTCGCCAAATGCATTTCAGCTGTAACTATCTTATCTCCACTTTTTTTTCATATTTATATGGCAGCTGATCTAGGATCATATCAGCCAAAGTAGGCTTACCTTAAGAGAGTAAGGTGTAATTATTTTTTCGGACCACTGACATTGTAGGAAGAAATGTATCACCAAACCGGAAATATGCTCCGATATCGTCAAACTGGAATCTGGCCTGAATGCTTCTCACAAACTGGATTCCACTAAACACAGGGTGTTAAACCGAGCGATTAATTAAATCTACCACTCAAGAACTCGAAACTCAAAGAAAAATACGAGACCTCGTGTGTGGCTTTCGAATGATTCCGTTAATCCATCAACCTGGACTGGTACTTTATTTTATCAACTCCAAAAGTATTAAAGGCAAAGATATCTCGGAGGGATTTGAACCAACATTGCGGCGAACTGGAGTAAATTCTGTGGCATATTTTGTCCTACCTTCCAACAACTCTCCTCGTTTACCACCAACTGAGTCAGTTTCGTTGTTATTTCTGGTAGGTCGTGCGTACATATGGATGTGCCTCTTTGATTAGCGATATTATTCTTGTTGACTTCCAGGTCAATCCTGATGGAGCAGACCAGTAATCAAAGCATTTCAGCCGTGACCATCTCGTCCTTTTATGCTGAAATATATTGTAAAAAACATACAGAACATATGACTATGTCTTATATATATGGTGACGTTGTTGTTGATAATATTAATATTGTTATTTATGTAGATGTTGTGACTGTTCTTGCCACTCTACTGCCTCTGTGGGCGTTGTTATTGTTGTTATTATCTACATTACAGGACAAAACTTCTCATGTTATTTAGTTACTTCACTTTACGTTTTGAGGTTTAATTTGCATTCAGGTGTCGAAAAAAAGAAAAATCAAACAAACCAAGAAAGGTGTCAATCATTTTGTGATGGAAGGAATGATTGATATATTCGACTATTCCTTTCCCTTCAAAATGTATAGACTGTGTCGATTCATACTTTCATACTTTCGAGAGTTGATAAAATAAGTAATATGCATATACTCAGGACGAATTTCTTTTCTCTCACAAAATGTCTGACCTTCAATCTCTGTCAAATAGTTTAATTCCACGACTTAATTTTGTAGACATTTTTTATAAATAAAGTTTATCTTTTCATAAAAAGGTCAACTATTTCTAAATATGCAGATCTAATCTCACAAGCTCATAAATATGATTAAGAATATGCTAAAACATTGGTTTCTAACAAAAATTACAGCGGTGGAGGAGTATAATTAATTCAATTTATGCGAGTAATGAACTGGCACGTCTTTACAATAGCTTCAGGAAGTTGAAAGGTAATGTTCACCCCAGTGAGATATGAACATAGAAAATAAAGGGAGCCAACTATATATCGGTTTCAAATTGTGGCACAAGGCTAGCAAGTTCGGGAGAGGGAAAGGAATAGTCGAATATATTAATCACTCCTCCATCACAAAATGATTGGTACTTCTCTCTTTTTTTTTTCGACACCCGAAGGCCAATGAAATGCAAATTTAGTCCTTGAAACGTAAAGTGAAGTAACTAGATAACGTGGGGAAATTTTGCCCTGTAATGTAGATAGTAACAGTAACAACAACACTCATAGAGGCAGTAGAGTCACAAGAACATTCACAACAACATTGGCCCAGTATTCAACTGGTACTTATTTTACCAACTCCGAAAGGGTGAAATGCAAAGTCGACCTCGGCGGCATTTGAACTCAGAACGTAAAGACGGATGAAATGCCGCTAATCATTTTGCCCGACATGCTAACGATTCTGCCAATATAATTGCCCTAATCATGTTCCCCTAATTATCATAATTTCAATAATTAAGATAACGGTTTCGAAGATAAAGGTAGAACGGCGAAGAAAATGCTTTGCAATATTTTGTTACGGTTCTTTGCAGTCTGAGTTCAAATCCCGTTTAGGTCAACTTTGCCTTGCAACCTTTCAGAATTTTTCTTTCTCTCTCTCTCTCTCTCTGGCTTATTATCAGCAAGGTTGCAGTATCGGGAAGGGCCATGTAAGGGTACTTATAACTCACACTCACTAGAACTGGGGTAGGATTCAGTGAGGGGAAAGCTCTGTCTTCTCACGGGAAAACTGATATACCTTAAAACATTACTAGAACGAGGTATAAGCATAGCACAGAATGAAAAAAGAAATAAAATATTGATATTAATAAATGAATAAAGAAAATCTGAGATAGATACATATAAAAAAAGTTGTAACATGCATCATCTGTTACATATAGTGTGGCTCAAAAGTAGGTTTACAGTTATTCAACTGTCCCTTTCACATTCATATATTAACAATTTAGATCTTAATTATAAAAAAATATGAAACCATTATTCTATGCTAATTAAGTTAATTTTGTCAAGCTCCCTTTTCTGTTTGTAAGATAGAAATTTAAATGTAATAAAATGTTTTAAAATAAATTTAAAGTGGCTACGTGATAACTGTAAACCTACTTTTGGACCAGCTCGTACGTTCAAGAAGTATCCGACTTTTGGACATAAAAAAAAAAGCAATTTTGTACATTTCATAAATTTTATTCAATCATCTTCAAAATACTCCACTTTGGAGTTCAGACACTTCTCCCAGCGGTTCTCCCACTGCTGGTAACGCCTGGGGAATACCTTTTCTGGAATGGTATACAGCTCCGCCGTCGCTTTACTCATAATTTCCTTTTGCTACTCAAATAGCTTTCCATCTGAAAATTTTAGTTTGGAGAAGAACCAGAAGTCACACAGTGCCAAGTCGGGAGAGTAGGTAACTTGTCGAACAAGTGGTGTGTTGTTCTTGATCAGTGAATCTTGGATTATGCGGGCGGGATGAGGGGGAACATTGTCATGGTGAAGTTGACAATTCTTCGTCGACCACATGTCCGGTCACTTTCGACGCACTGCATCACGAAGGTGACATATAACCTCCAGGTAATATCCCTTATTGATTGGTTGGCTTTGTGGTACGTATTCATGATACACAATACCATGGGAGTCAAGCAAACAGGTCAACATTACCTTTCATTAACTGCAAACCTATCATGCTCTTTTGAGCCTCGGTGATGACGGATGCTTTCATTGGGAGGACTTAAACTTGGTTCCCGGGTCGTAAACATGAACCCACGTCTCATCATCAGTGATGATGGTCGTCGTGAAGTCTGGGTCATCGTTTGCACTGTCCAGCATGTCCTGAACGATTTCAATCGACTTCTCGTTTCGGCTTGTGTTTAGCTTGCATGAGCGTGCCTCGCTTTCCACTGAGGTGTGGCCATATTTGAAGTGGTTGATCTTTGATCTGAATTTTACCCACAACATCATCGCCAAAGGCCTACTGAATCTTCTGGATGGCTTGAGTTTGAGTATCGGGTTTTTGGCAAAACTTGATGCTATATCTCTGCTCGACGGGTTCGGTCATCTTATGTGAGCACGAAAATCCGATGAGTGCGGACTACACGGATGTACACTAGGCATAACAGTTGGGGACTGAAGCGGCCTACCGGACAGGAAGAGTGGCGTCACATCTTATGCAAAGGTTTTTGCCCACGCTGCATTAGTTTTGGCGGGAAGAAATAAAGTCGGATACTTTTTGAACACACCTCGTGTGTTTGTTTTTTCAGATGGTGGATACTGCCGCAAATAGAGTGCGCACGCACGCACACGTGCACATGCATACGCACACACGTACCCCACATATTCATGTGTGTGGATGTATGTATATGTATATACATGTACGTATATGATTATATCTATATTTATTTATATTGTATATGTGTGCCTGCCTATATATATATATATATAT
>NC_069000.1:25280541-25282481 GCF_001194135.2 Octopus bimaculoides
AGCCTCATCTTTTGAAATAATTCTTTAAAATATCTGTCTATAATATCGATATCTACACTACATCACGGTCAGGTCAGTTTGATCATCGATTGATACCAGGTATTTAATTTTACATGTTTACACTTTTATCGCCTTCAAAGTATTCTCCAACTGAAGCAGTGTATCGGTCCTGGCGTGTTTTTCCCTATTCGAAACGGTGCTGGAACTCTCGTGAAGTGTTCCTAAAACGTAGACACCACTCGTAAACTTTTGTTTTGCTCATGGCAGCGTCCTTATAAGCTGTCCGAAGTGTGACAACCGTTTCGGTCACCGTTTTCCCCAGCAGAAAACAGAATTTCACGGAAGCACGCTGTTCGTTGGTTTCAGCCATCGCAAACATCGATGAACAGGGAGAAGCACAGCAAAAAAGACTGATGCCTGAGGTTCGCATCAAGTGGCTTATAGAGGCTTGTCCCACATTACCGTTATAACTCGTTGAGGAGCCTTTTTAAGGTATTGCCATGACGACAACCATAATCTCAAGTATTATGGTTTCTTTGATAACCTTAGTTTTGATATTCTCTTCCAAAAGGCTAATAAAAATCGTTTCAGTTGTTTACTCATCAACGAACTTCAAGCCATATTCAGCTACCTATTTATTTGGTAGAATTTCTGGGATACATTCGGATATTTCCAGAAATAACTTCTATCTGAGTGTTTCATAACAAATTCCAATTTCATAGCTCTAGAATGGATTCGAACCCCAAAGCTAGCAAGGAACTTAAAATACATATGTAAACGCTTAAAAAAGTAAAGGTTTACTTTTGAAGTCCAGTCTCATCATATCTGTAGATCTCAGAAATATGACCTCTAATGACAATTGGTGATTTATATTTAGTGCTGATGTGTTTGAAATAAAAGATGCCGTTTCTAAAGATGAAGTTAATATTTCGAAAAAATTATTATCCCGACTTAAATTATTTTGTGAATCACTTGACAAGTAAATCTAATTCAGATGTGATCTCTCTGAATTTAGTTGAAATGTTTTGCCCAATGTGATGTAAAAGTGTTGGCAGAGCTTCGTATAATATAACTGATTCAGTGAAAGAAGATACATGATTTTTGTCCCGTTAAATTTTGCTCTTGTTACTGAAATAGCATTTGGAGTATGATACTGAATTTCAAATCAAGTCGCGAATCTCTATATAGTCTCTCTATTCGCTAGAACTAGCAAGCAAACTTCCTGCAGTTCGTACCATGATACAGTAGTTCTAGTAGTGGTATTGTTAAAAACAGAAGATCGTAAGTCAAGTGCCTGTCTGTTGAATTAACGTTTCGCGTGTGGTGAAGTAACATACACAAACACTTACATACATACATATATATATATATGTGTATGTGTGTGTCTTTGAGTCTGTGTTTGTCCCCCTATCACCGCTTGACAACCGATGTTGGTGCGTTTACGTCTCCGTATCTTAGTTCCTTAGAAGAGACTGATAGATTAAGTACTAGGCTTAAAAAATAAGTCCTGGGATCGATTTATTCGACTAAATCTTTCGAGATGGTGCTCCAGTATGGTCACAGTCAAATGACTGAAACAAGTAAAAGAATAAAAGAATTGATCTCTGTCAGTCTCTCTGTTCGTCCGTCTGTCTGTCTGGCTGTCTGGCTATCTGTCTGTCTGTCTGTCTGTCTGTCTGTCTGTCTGTCTGTCTGTCTGTCTGTCTATTTATCTTGTCAGAATATTATTTCGCAAATTAATTCTAAATATGAAAATAGTTGTGTTCGAAAATTTATACCTACAGTAATATGTGTGTCAGTGGCGAGGACCAATATGTGTGTCACTGGCGAGGACACAACAAGCATTCTAGTGTTTAATAGAACATTGCAACTTTCTCTGCATATGGGAAAAGATACACACACGCGCATGCATGCGCGCGCGCACACACACACACACACAC
>NC_069000.1:25282893-25291212 GCF_001194135.2 Octopus bimaculoides
TGTTTAAGTATGTTTTGGATAACGTTAATCGGCATCATCGAACCAAATTTGTGTTTGGTATTTTATTTTATCAACCTCGAAAGGATGAAAAGCAAGGTTGACCTTGGTAGGATTTGAACTTAACATGAAGAGCTAGAAGGAATGCCGCAAAGTATGTTTTCTAACAGTTTAATGGTTCCACTAACTTTCTGCCTCATCGAGTTTGAGATGATAATGGTGATGATGATGATAATAATAATAATAATAATAATAATAATAATAATAATAATAATAATGATAATACTTTCCTCTTCAAACGGACAAGAAGTTAGAAAATAATAGACAAAATATTACAATATTAGACAAGGAAAAGCGAAGTTGCTTACTTACTGACCCATTATGCACGTTTGATTCCAGGATCGTAAAAGAGAGGGAGAAAAACAAAGAAAACACTATCCTTTAAAATCTGAGATAGGAATAATTTGGAGCATGCGAGCAGTAAAGGATGTGTCTATAGTAATTGGTGCACTGGGAACAGTAAGCCATAGCCAAATGGGTGAAGGAGACTGAAACAATGCCTGGTAGAGCTCCTACAGAAAGTTTGCCTCTTAGGGACAGCAAGGATTATCAGGAGGTTCTAAGAATTTGAAAGACTGTCAAAAGACTGTTACAGGTAGTGACCGGCAACCACATAAATCCTACCAGGAATAAGACCAAACGCGAGCTTTGTTTCTATTATTATAATAATAATAATAATAATAATAATAATAATAATAATAATAATAATAATAATAATAATAAGTCGTTCCAGTTAACACGATTTTTTGCACTTCCTGTAGGGATGGTAAGCCTGGTATCATTTTCAAATAGGTTTCGGTACCATTTTTTTTATCATTCCTAGAGATCCTACAATCACTAGTACGCTAGTCGCCTTGAGGTGTCACATTTTTTCAATTTCTATTAGCAAGTCTTTATATTTACTGATCTTGTCAAATTCTTTCGCCGCTATATTATGATCACAGGGAATACTCATGTCAATAATAATAATAATTATCATTATTATTTCATTTATTGGCCACCAGGGACGACATATAGGGAGACAATACAGTAGACGTGGACTGGGGATTTTACACACAATAACGAGTACACAATTAAAACAATAACAATAATATCAAACAAGAAGAATATAACAATGAAAGTTCCCCAATAAGCGATAACCACCTGGGGTTGGCTCAGGTACCCCACCAATCCTGAACAATTCGCCGCTTCGAGGGCATCCGCTTCGAGGGCACCCTTCTCCCTCTCAAATTTACAAGCCAATGAGGAATTGGCCGAAGAGAAAAGTCTCTGCCTTCAGTCCTTTCAACCTGGTCTACCATACAACCTCTTTCGCTACTGCTCTCAGACAGAAGAAAATTGCCTACTCTTCCGGACCAATGAAAGGTGGTGGATCGATCTTCACTATGGACTCGGTCGATAGCTGGATCCGTCCTACACGTGATAACAACTGTTCAACATAACTCCACAAGTCACTAATGCACGGACACTGGACGAGTTTCATCGCTCTGTGCGCATCTCGGGCAGGTTCATCTGACAGCACTTTCTTGCCCGTAAAGTTTATTTCTACAGTGCCCCCAGCCCCGATAGCACTACCAAGCAAGAGATTTCTGGAAGTTATCCATCGTCCCCGGCTCGAAAGTCCTGAAGAGATTGGTCAGTTCGACTTTGTCAACACCTAGCGCTTCTCCGAGTGTATCATCGCTCCTTCCCTTCACTAACCCTATATAGAACTCGAGAGTGGGTGTTTCACTGATCGCATTGCCTGACTGGTAGAGGGCAGAAGTGCCTGGCAATATTCCAGATGCCAGTCACCCTGTCTCGGTCTCTTCTTGACTCAGGACTGCAGTTCAGTCAGGGAGACGAGCTGAGGAAGGGCCTGTTTGACAAACGGTGACCACACCTGTTCACTGTTCAGGCAGAATATCTGGAGACGCCGCAGCCTCAGAGCATGTCTGCGCATCATTAGCCACGGCATGCCCATCCCTCCGCGTAGAGGGTATTAGCAGCAGATGGATCACCTCACCAACGGAACCTGTCCCCTCCACAAAAATTTGAAGTGGAGGCGCTCCAGCTTGGTGAGGTGCGAACGGGGGTAAAGCACGACGGTCAAGCGGTAGTAGATGACGGACGCGATGTACGCATTCGCCACCTCCGCCCGACTTTTCAGTGACAGCTTCTTCGCAGCCCATTTCTGGGTGAGACTGGCTAACCTGCTCGTCACGTCGTCTCAATTTTCATCCACTTGGAGATCTGATCCGAACCAAGCAACTTTACCGGTGCGTCCGTCCAGCGCCCAACGACGCTGATGGACGGCATGGACTTGCCTCTCCAGGTGCCGAGTTACAAGTCCACCGACTTTTCCGGGTTAAGTTTTGCTCCCTTTAACTTTTCATATTCCTCTCATGATGTGACACCTCGATGGTGTCCGACACCATCACGGTGATGTCGTCCGCATAAGCCGACATAGCCCTTCAGCGTCCCGGTTCGAGCGGGATATCCTGTAGTAGCTCCAGCTTCAGCAGTAAAGGCTCAAGAGTCAATACGTACAGAAGGGAGGAGAGAAGGTTCTCTTGATGGACCGATCGTGAGATCTGAAACGGTTCCGAGAGGTGGCCATTAACTTTGACCACCGAGCAGATACTGCTGTGCATTGCAGCGATTCAACCTCTGAAGACGGGGCCGAAGCCAGTCACTTTGAGGTCAGCTTCCAGGTACCGATTGTCGATCCTATTGAATGCTTTCAATTGATTTAAATGGATCAGCACTCCAGCTTTACACCCTACACTTTCTATGATGTATCGCACGAGGTGGAGGTTGTCGTGTATGGATCTGGTCAGGATTGCGCCTCCCCAACCAAATCCTCGACGACAAGCGCCAACCTCATCGCTAACACATTGGCCAAAATCTTAAACTCTGTGTTAAGCAGAGTTATGAGCCTGAAGTTATCTAACGTGTCCCTCTTGTTTTCACCTTTCCTTATCAGCGTCACTACTCAGATCTGGTAATACACCCATTTTGCTGCCAGCTGCAGTAGAGCGTTTCGAGGAGATCGGAGAACAAATCTGGCATATTTACGTAAAGCTCGTAGGGCAGACCATCTAAACCGGGTGACTTGCGCCTCGTGCAGCCGACAAGGGCATCCTGAATTTCGGCTAAAGTTATCTGTCTTTCACAGCACTCAGCGTCAGCCGTCGAGGTAGGGACTGAAGTCCGCCACCGTCTCTGCCTCGCCAAAATGCTGGCGAAAGGAATTGCTCAGCTCGTGTCGGTCTCGGTCTGTCAAAGATTGAGTTGTGGTTTTATTATCACGCTGCACCTTCACCATGCGGGCCCATCAAACAGATTTGATCCCCTTGTTTCTTAGATCACGCGCCTTAACCAGATGGCATTAAAATCATTGAAATGGGGAGAGAGTTATAAGTATCTAGGAGTATTAGAATCTAACAGAGTTCTAACTATAGAAATGAAAACGAAAATCGAGGAGTACATCAAAAGGGTGAGGAAGCTAATGAAGTTAAAGCTAAATGGTCCGAATCTAGTGAAGTCTGCAAATACTTGGGCAGTATTATTACTTAGGTACTTAGCAACTTTTGTAGATGGACAAAAACTGAATTAGCAAAGCTAGACAGAAGAACTAGGAAGGAATTCAACATGAATGGAAGACTCCACTCAAGGGCAGGAGTAGCAAGATTATACTTACCTAGAAAGAATGGCAGAAGAGGGTTAATATCAGTGGAAGACTGCGTGGAGTTAGCTTGAGTAGATATAGACTCCTATGTAGGTAAGAGTTTATTAATAGCTGCTAGAGTCATAGCAAAACATAGGGAAACCAAAAACACAAAGGAAGTTAAAAACTAGAAAAAAGAGCAGAAATTATCTGACTGGCAGGAGAAGGCATTGCATGGTAGATTCCTAAAGATAGTTGCAGCAAATAGTAGCAGTGAGATATGGTTATGATTGTAGAAAAGAAGGCCGAAAAGGGAGACAGAAAGTTTGTTATTAGCAGCACAAGATCAAGCCATAAGGACTAATTGAATAAAAGCCAAGATAGACAAAAACCAAGTAGATTCCCAATGTAGATTATACAAATCAAAAGCGGAAAGCGTTACTCATGTAGTAAGTGAATGTGGCATGCTGGCACAGAAAGAATACAAAAAAGACATAACTATGTACGGAGAGTAATTCACTGGAGAGTTGTGTAGAAAGCTAGGATTTGAATATACTAGTAAATGGTATGAACATGAACCTGGTAAAGTACTAGAAAGTAAGAAATACAAGATGTTGTGGGACTTTAACATTCAGACTGACTGAGTAATAGAAGCTAGAAGGCTTGATTTGATTTAGTCGTAGAATAGAAAGAATGCTACATAAAATAGAAAGTGCTACATAATTGACTTAACAGTCTCAAATTATGAAAAAATCAATATGAAGGGTATTGAAAAAATAGCAAAGGACTAGAACCTAGCCATTGAATAACAGAGACTATGGAATATGCGGGTAAAATGTATCCAAGTAGTTACAGGTGCACTGGGAACTATCCCTAAAAATTTGAATAGAGGGATAGAGGAAATAAGCATGAAACCCAATTTAGTACAACTCCAGAAAACAGTGTTATTAGGGACAGCCAGGATACTTAGGAGGATTCTTGGCATTTAAGGTTACTTGTTGTAGCCCGATGTCAGAGTTTCTTTCTTTTCCAACAGTCTAATCTGTTGTGTATAATAATAATAATAATAATAATAATAATAATAATAATAATAATAATAATAATAATAATAATGATGATGATGATAATAATATTAATGATAACAACAACAACAACAACAACAAGTGTATGAACTTATTTGGTATTGCATCGAATGTTGAGCGAGTGCTTGGAAAGAGTATGGCGAATTGGAGGACGGACCTAATATTGATTGTGAGAAAAGCAAAAGCTGGGTATGTATTCAAAAGCCGCCAGCAAAACGTCAACCATTTGTTATTCATGGATGACCTCAAACTTTATGGTACAGATGAAACCCAAGTCAGTTCCCTCGTTGATACGGTGAATACCTTCAGTGCTGATATCAGAATGGAGTTTGGACTGAGAAAGTGTCGTGTGTTAATCTTGAAGAGAGGCAAAATCAAATGCATGGACGGGCTAACGATACCGTCGGGGGAGGTTATGAAGCGGATAGAAGAGACGAGCTATAAGTACTTGGGGATTTTGGAAATGGATAAATTGATGGAGAAAGAAATGACAAAAAAAAATTAAGGTGGAGTACTTGCGCAGACAGAGTCTGATCCTTAAGTCGAAATTAAATGGAGGGAATAAGATCAAAGCTATCAACACCTTAGATAAGGAGCAGGGGTAATCACATGGACAGTAGACGAACTAAACAGCTTAGACAGAAAGACAAGAAAGTTAATAACTAGATATGGGTCACTCCACCCGAAAAGTGACATAGACAGACTGTATGTACCATGAAAAAGAGGGGGAAGAGCAAAAGAAAACAACATAGCATGGTATGTAAAAAAAGAATACAAGCTCCGCCACAATAAAGTGTGTGTGTATCTTCATTGGCCTTATGCCGCAAATACTAATATGAAATAACAGATAACTGGTATGAGCATGTACCAAATAAAGTTATGCAGGAAGATGGAAAACTAACGATACTATGGGACTATGATTTTCAGAGAGATCGTGTAATTGAATACCGTCGGCCAGATATTGTCATATTGAATAAGAGAGATAAATACTGTCAGATCATTGATGTAGCCATACCAAATGATATGAATGCTGTGAGTAAAGAGATTGAGAAAATCACCAATCAAATCACCAATCAAAACTTCTTAAGGCAACTGGAAATCCCATGCAAGATTGATGTCTTGCAAAAAGCAGCCTTATTGGGCACAGCGCACATCTCAAGGAAAGTATTATCTGTTTGAGGTCCTTGTTGTAACTTGACAGAGAGAAATAATAATGATGATGATGATGATAATAATAATAATAATAATAATAATAATAATAATAATAATAATAATAATAATAATAATAATAATAATAATAATAATAATAATAATAATGATGACAAAGAGAAATAATAATGATACTAATAAAACCTACCATATACCCATAAGAAGTGGGATTTTCTAGGGAGACTTACTGTCGTCCCTGCTTTTCTGACTTTCTCTGACCCCGCTAACAAACTTGTTAAACGAAACCACCATGTGTTATAGGCGCTATAGACAAACAATAAACCATCTCCTGCATCTGGATGAGCTAAAATATTTCGCTAAAGCACCATGGAACACAGAAACCTTATTAAAATAGTTTCAGTAAAGATATCGGAATGAGCATGGGGATGGACATATGTGCCGCGGCCCACCGAGAAGAGGTAAATTAATCAGCACTGAAAATACTGCAATCGACATAGACACAGAAATTAGAGAATTAGATTGCAACCGCCCATACAAATATCTAGGGACTAGATGAAACAGCTAAAATACAACTCACAGAAATGAAAGAAAATTAGGAGAGAGTATTATAGAAGAGTTAGACTAGTACTGAAGACTGAACTTACCACAAAAAATAAGATAATAGGGATAAACACGCTAGCCATGCAACTTTAACACAATAAACTGGAAGATCGGTGAATTGAGAAACCTAGATAGAAAAACCAGAAAACTACTAACAGCGTACCGAAGACCCCACCCCAAAGCAAACGCAGACAGAATATATCTTCCGCGTTCAGAAGGGAGTCGTAGCCTGATACAGATAGAGAACTACTATAACAGCAGTTGGACGAGGTAAGTACTTAGAAACAAAGAGTGGAAGACTACTGCATGTAGTAAAGCAATACGAGAAAAAGAAAACGCTTTTCTCTATACACAACGAGGCGACAAAATACAAAACAGAAACAAACTTCACTGACACACTAACCTCAGATGACAACATCGCAGAAACAGCTAAAGAGGCAAAAAACAACATGAGAACAGAATTACAAAAGATCCTGGAGAAGAAATGGAGAGAAAAATCTCTTCATGGCCATTACCCTGCAAGGCTTGACAGAGAGGAAGTGAGCCTAAGTAAAAGCCAACAATGGCTCAAAAGCTCTGGACTAAAAGCTGAAACAGAAGGACTGATTCTCGATGCACAAGACCAATGCCTGACTACAAACAGTTATAAAAACAAAATAATGAAAACAGGCTTCAACACCAAATGCAGAATGTGCAACCAGCACAATGAGACAGTTGACCACATCATTTCGGGCTGCCCAGTCCTTGTCTTATCTGAATATATATACAGACACGACAGAGTAAGCAGTTATACCCACTGGACAATATGCCAACATTACAACATTAAAATTGACAACATGTGCCAAGCAAGGTACAAGACAATGACCAGGCCACAATCAGCTGGGACATGCTGGTTCAAACCGACAAAGAAATAAAAGCTAATCGCCCAGACATAATAATCAAGGATTGGTAAAAAGCGGCCCCTGCTTACTGATAGACATCGCAGTCCCTTCTGATCAAAACATTGTCAAAAAAAAAAAAAAGTGGAGAAATTGTTAAAGTACAAAGACCTCGAAATTGAAGTATTCAAGATGTGGGGCATGAAAGTAAAAACAATATCAATAATAATTGGAGCATTGGGCATGATAAAGAAACATGTGAATAAAAATGTAGAAGCTATACCAAGATCTTCAACACTACACACTATCCAAAAAATAGCTCTGCTAGGAACATCCCACATCCTACGCAAGGCACTATCAATCCAATAATACAACCTAAACAAAACAACTGACAAATACAAGACACATTCTATATAGCAATTGTCCAGTGAAATAAACTGCTAGAAGCAATCCGTATAACCATTGCATTAGACACTCAACACACAATACAAACAGTAACACAACAAAAGGCTGCACCACACCTCAAGAGAAAAGAAGGACTAACTAACACAATACAATAGCGGGAAGAGTTTGCACACTCCCAACAGCAGAAAAGAACATACAATGCTGCACACACCCCAGCAACACGGTGGTGTAGCAGATGATGCAGTAGAAATTTGCCTCAGTCTACCAAATGTTGCACAGTTATGTAATAATAATAATAATAATAATAATAATAATAATAATAATAATAATAATAATAATAATGAATCATATTTATTATTATTTAAATCGTAGTTATTATTATTATTGCTATTAACAATAAATCATTATCTGTGGCTGCCCAGTCCTGGCTAAGAAGGAATATATTCACAGACACGACAGAGTTGAGACCTATATACAC
>NC_069000.1:25291448-25301706 GCF_001194135.2 Octopus bimaculoides
AAACAGAAACAATTCCTATCATAGTAGGCGCCTTAGGTATAATAAAAAAATATTCAGACAAATACATAACAAAAACACCAGGACTTACAGATATATATAACATACAGAAAATTGCACTACTGGGCACTGCACACATCCTACGCAAAACACTTTCAATACAGTAACCATAAGAGCATTACAGCAAACCACAGCACGTACCCAAGGCACACAGAGCTGCACTCGGTAGTGAAGTGAAAGTACGTTATAAAAATAAAAGTACTGAATAATAATAATAATAATAATAATAATAATAATAATAATAATAATAATAATAATAATAATAATAATAATAATAATCGGTGTACTGGATATGGTAAAAGTGAACATGAACACGTACAAAAATAGATAGAAAACAATAAAACTGCATTGGGGCAAATTTGCACTCTGTCTTAAAATATAAGTCATCTAGGCCAAGGCCAGACTACACAACTCGTTTTCAGTTCAATGACGCATTTTCCACAATGTCACTTCTGTCACGTTTTTCCCATGTCACACATATTCAACCCAATCACCACTCAATAAAATAGCAATTCACACAGTAAGAGTTATTAGAGAAGAACGCTTTCACTGCAAATATGCAAAACACTAAAATAACACAAGAAACAACAAAATTAAGTCACACGAGGAAAAAAATATAGAAGTAACTCACACATATACGCATACGCTCTTGCGTGCAAGTATGTTACCCCTAATCTCAAAGATAATTTTGCATACTTCCAAAGAATAAAAAAGTATTATAGGAATAAAAAGGTATTTGGATATGATATTAAATACTCGCATGAATTGTTGAAAAGTAATAAGTATAAGAAAGGACTGAGAAAGAAGTTGCAGGAATGTGGAGGATGAAAAAACTTGAAGACATTTGCCTAAAATAGTAGGGATGATTCTTTGCACAGTCAAGAAGAAATTCAAATCATCTTTGGAGATTGGAATTGAAATTCGAATATGTCTATTACAGAAAAAAGCATTATTAGTAACGATAAAGATCCTGACGAAGATGCCCAATGACTGAGTCAATGAAGGAACTTTTAAAGGATCCTTAGTTACAGTTTATGACTCCCTACTTGACTTGTAAAATGACAAAAGGCCTGTCTGCAAATAATCCTTGCTACTATATGAACAAGGCATGCAATTTTATGGGACGAGAGCTAGTAAATTTTATCATCCTAAGTGCTTGATTGGTGCTTATTTTATCGATCCTGAAAGGCTAAAACAAGTCTACCCTGGTGGAATTTGAACTCAGAAAGTAAAACCAGTAGAAATGCTGCAGAATATTTTGTCCAGCGCTGTAACGATTCTGCCAGCTCGCTACTTTTTGTCTGTTACAATAATAGCAAATTCCTGATTTTCGCACAAGGCCAACAATTTAATGGGGAAGGTTTTAGTCAGTGTCACGCATCCCAGTGCTTCATTGGTACATTTTATCGACGCCAGAAAGATGAAAGGCAAAGCTGTCTTTAGTAGGAATTGAATTTAAAAAAGCAGAATGCCGTAACAAATAATGTTAGGCATTTTGTCCGACGCTTTATTGATTCTCTAAGCTCAATGCTTTCATCATCTTCATCATCATCATCTGAATAATAATAATAATAATAATAATAATAATAATAATAATAATAATAATAATAATAATCCCAGCGATGGTTGAGAAGCTCAGGACTCAAAGCAAAGACTGAAGGATTTTTAATTGCTGCACAAGATTAAAGCCTCCCCACCAGAAATTACCATAACAAGTAGCTGTGCCAACACTATGGAATAACAACAGAAAAAAGATGGTATAGACACACGCCAGAAAAGGTCACAGAAAACGAGAAAGCAACCATACTCTGGGATATGCCATACAGAAAATTGCACTACTGGGCACTGCACACATCATACGCAAAACACTTTCAATACAGTAACCATAAGAGCACCACAGCAAACCACAGCACATACCCAAGGCGAACAGAGCTACGCTCGGTAGTGAAGTGAAAGCACGTTATAAAAATTAAACTACTGAACAATAATAATAATAATAATAATAAAAGAACATTATCGCTGTGAAAACAACATCCATTCATGAATTTTTTTAATTTATTAATTTTTAAAAAATACATATTTTACCTGTGAATTTGCGTGTGTAAACTGGGAATGCATACAATGAGTTTCTCTGCCCTAGGTGTACGGAAAACCCTCGGCGAAAAATAGAAGAAAATTTGAAGGAAGAAGAAAAAAAAGCAACATAATAATAATAATAATAATAATAATAATAATAATAATAATAATAATAATAATAAGACAAGATCTAGGAAAAATTGAGCAGTGGTTAAGAGGAAATTGAGAAAATGGGAAAATGATCGACCGAGAGAACTTAGAGAAGAAATATATAATAAGGAAGAACGGGTTTGATGCAGTAATAGAACAGTTAAAACAGAGGATCATGACAAAAGCTAGAAGATCAGAACAGAAATGAACAGTTCGAGAACAGATTATTCAAAAATAACCCGAAGCAATTCTTCCGAACGTTAGAAGGAGACAATGGGGAAAATGTTGCTCCTGATGCAAAGGAGTTCTGGAGCGGATTATGGGGAAACAATGTAGTGCATAAAAGAGATGCAATATGGATAGGAACTATCAAGACAGAATTACAAGGAAGAAAGAAACAAACACGGGTGATGTGAATGAACAAATAGGTAAAGTGCCAAACCGAAAGCCGCTGGACCAGATGGCATTTATGGCTTCTGGTTGAAGAGATGCCACGCGGTACATGAAAGACTAGTAGCCCACTTGAATGAGTGTATCCAGAAAGGTACAGTCCCCGCGTGGATGGTAACCGGGAGGACAACACTTGTAATGAAAGATAGAAGTAAGAAGAATATTGTGGAAAACTACCGTCCCATAGCATGCCTAAACATAATCTGGAAGATTCTACTGGAATATGTGCGGCAAAGACACACTTTCCTGGCACAGGAAGAAATACTATCGAAGGAGCAAAAAGGATGTAGGAAGAGTTCCCAGGGTACCAAGGATCACCTGGTCATCCATAAAACAGTTTCGAGGCATTGTAAAAAAACATCATACAAACATGTCTATGGCTTGGATTGACATTAAGAAGGCATATGATATGGTGCCTCATTCTTGCAGATGTTTGGTGTTGTTGACAACATCAAATTTTCTGATGCATAGCATGAAAGAGTGGAAAACCAAATTGTGCTCAAGTAATGTATTCCTTGGAGAAGTTGATATTAAAAGGAGAACCTTCCAAGGTGACACGTTTTCTCCGTTAC
Organism: Octopus bimaculoides; assembly: GCF_001194135.2. NCBI lineage: Eukaryota > Metazoa > Mollusca > Cephalopoda > Octopoda > Octopodidae > Octopus > Octopus bimaculoides. The sequence continues at coordinate 25,294,754 of NC_069000.1, forward strand.
TATTTGTAATTTCACTAACACCCATAACAATGACACTTAGGAAAGTTAAGATCGGTTACCGATGTGGGAAAAAAAGCCCATCATTGAGCCATCTTCTGTTTATGGATGACTTGAAATTGTTTGGGAAATATGAAAATCATATAGATTCCATAGCCAAAACAATTCAGAAGTGTGGTAGGGACATCGATATGGAATTTGAGATTACCAACTGCTCAGTACTTAATATGAAAAGGGGGAAGAAAGCAGACTGCAGAGGATTATGGCTACCAGCAGGAGAAACCATGGGTGAACCCGACGGTAATGGGTATAGATATTTTCGGGATTTTGGAGCTGGATGACATTCTACACAGAGGAATAAAAGTCAAGGTCAGCGAGGCGTATCAAGAAAGGGTGTTGAAATGGTGTTGATGGTGTTGAAATCCAATCTGAATGCCAAAAATTTGATTACCGCAATGAATATCTAGGCAGTTGAGGTGGTCGGATATAGTGCGTCCATCCTCAAATGGACTAAAGAGGAAATATCAACACTGGATAGAAGGATGAGAAAGTTGATGACGCTGCATGGGGCGCTACACTCTATAGCAAACAAGAACAGACTGTGTATGAAAAGAAAGAATGGTGGCAGAGGACTAATTAGTATAGACCATTGTATAAAGAGTGAAAGTAGAACGATTGCCTCGTATTTGATAAATAGTGATGAAGACCTGCTGCATTATACTGCATTATGCATTATGGGTGTAAATGCAGATGAAATGATGGGCAAGGCAGAGTTTAACCAAAGAACTGAGGAGAAGAGAAAAGAAGACCTTGAAATGAGAATGCATAATACTTGAACGAGATGCTTTGAAGCGTATCACAGAACGAGATGATTTGAAGCGTACCACTGAAAGCATGATCATTGCTGCACAAGACCAGGCTCTCTCTACCAAATCAGTGAAGTATAACATCTATAAAACTTCTGACACCCAGAAATGAAGATTCTGTGGAAAGAGTGTGGAAAATGTGACCCACTTGGTAAGTGGATGTGAGAGTCTTGCACAAAAAGAATACAAGCACCGCCACGATAAAGTGTATGTGTATCTTCATTGGTTCTTATGCCGTAAATACTAACAGAGAACTGATATGAGCATGTACTAAGTAAAGTTATGCAGGAGGATGGAAAACTAACGATACACTGGGACTTTGATTTTCCGACGGATTATGTAATCGAACACCGTCGGCCGGATATTGTCATATTGAATGAGACAAATACTGTCAGATCATTGATATAGCCATACCAAATGACATGAATGTTGTGAGGAAAGAGGTTGAAAAAAATCACCAAGTACTCCGAATTGAAAGTGGAAATGACAAGACTGTGTGGAATGCGGGAGGGTAATGTAAAAGTGATACCAGTGGTGATCGGAGCGCTAGGCTCAATCCCATTGAAACTTCAAAACTTCTTAAGGCAACTGGAAATCCCATGCAAGATTAATGTCTTGCAGAAAGCAGCCTTATTGGGCACAGCGCACATCTTAAGGAAAGTATTATCTGAAGGACCGGCTCAACCAGTGCTCTAAGTATTTTAACTTTTAACGTGGGTAGAAGGTTTGAGTGCCAGATCTTATCAAGTCTGTTACATGCATCCCAAGCAAGAGCTTCGCGGATGCGAAAGTCCTTTTCGGAATCTGCTATGTGTGATCCAAGATATTTGAAGCCGTCAACGTTTTTGATTGAAATATTACTGAGCAATTTTAATTCAGTTAACTTGGAAGAGGTTGTGATAAACTCTATCTTACTCTCATTGTAGTAATGGCCAACCTGGTTTGGTGCTTTCTTCAGTGCTTGTAACAAAGATTCTGCATCTTTAATATAATGGGATATCAAGGCAAGATCATCTGCAAAGTCAAGATCAGTTAAATATTGTGCACAATGCTGACTGCTCTGGTGGGGTTTCGAAAGGAGTCCCTTTTCCTCCATACCGTCTAGGGAAATGCGTAGAACATAATCGATAACAATGATGAACAAGAAAGGAGCGAGAGTGTCACCCTGCAGAACAGCTGCTTCATCTTCAAAGAAATCAGTCTCTCCATTAGGAGATATAACTGTGGCAGTGGTGTTTGTGTATAGCGCTCTGATAGCATCAACAATCCTGGGAGGATACCATAGAGTGAAAGGATTTTAAACAGATTGTAACGCTCTTGTTAAACTTTTTCATTTCTTCCAGTATGCGACGGATGGAGAGGATTTGAGCAGTTGTTGACCAGCCCCTTTCTACAGGGGTTGGACAAAATAATGGAAACACCTAAAAATTTCAAACAGATTAATTTTAGTATGGGGTAGGATCGCCTTTGGCAGTAATTACTGCTTGAATTCTACGAGGTATGAACTCGTACAAAGTTTGAATTGTTTCCAAAGGAATTTTTGCCCATTCTTCAGCTAAAACAGTCTCCAGTTCTTGTAGTGATGATGGTGGAGGATAACGACTCTTTACTTGTTTTTCTAAAATGCACCATAAATGTTCAATGGTATTGAGATCTGGTGACTGTGGTGGCCAGATAAGATGTTCAACTTCACTAGAATGTTCCTCGTGTAATTGGAGAGAAGCCGGAGTTGATAGTGTTCAAAGGTATTGAATAAAGTTGACATTATGCCATAAAAGAATAGTAACAGTTTAATGCACTGACCTGAAGAAATGAAAAAATTCCTAAGTGTATAACTATTAGACAAATTGTAGTGTATTTGAAAGATGCTTGAAAAAGAAACGCTGTGGATAATTAGTGATCCATACACCATTCATTGGCATGAAAGCTGCTCACTGGAATAATTGGCATGAAAGCTGCTCACTGGAATCTTGACATCGGAATGCTAACTGTTGAGTAATGGGCTCAGCAGAATTGTAGGGAAACTAGATTAGCTACTCATAGATAAAATAGTGATGAAAGATAGTAAGTGACAAAATGCAAATTTAACAATGGCCTGGATCATGTCATAGGTCTACAAGGCCTATAACATGATACCACATTGATGGCTCATTGAATGTTTGAACATGCTTGGGATTGCAAAGAATGTTAAGAATTTTCTGAGAAAAGGCGTAGAAAGTTAGAAGACTGCTCACATATTATGAACAGTATCTCGGAACATTAAGAATCAAGGGAGGAATCTTTCTAGGAGACAGTGTATCTCCTTTGTTATTTGTTTTATACACAATCTTTTGAACATTTCTATTGAGAAACGTAACATATAGATATGAGTTTAAAGGAAAACGACAAAAGATCAACCATCTATTATTTATGGTTGATTGCAAGCTGCATGTAAAGATGAAGCTCTAGTCAGTTCTTCAGTGAACACAGTTTATTACTTTAGCAAGGATATCAAACTGGAATTAGGACTATAAAAATGTGGAGTAATATTTCTAAGTAGAAAAGTATTAGAATTACCTTCAGGAGAAACCATGGAAAGCATTTATGGTACTGGGTGTAAATATGTGGGTACATTGGAGGTATGTGACGAAAAACTGAAAAGTTTTACGCGAGAGCATCTCCGAAGACTTAGTTTCGTGCCGCGGTTAAAACTGAATGGAACAAATAAGTTTCAAGCGATCAGCACATGAGCGCTTGGATTACTGAGTGTGGTAATGGTATTGTCTATTGGAAGAAAGAGGACTTACGGAGGTTACACTGAAAACACGAAAACTACTCAATGCAAGGAGCATGCTGTCTCAAGAGCGATATTGACAGGTTGTATCTAACCAGGCACAAAGGTAGGCGAGGGCTAATGAGCTGTGGAAGTTGTATATGCTCAGAAGAAAATACCATGGGGTGCTATATAAATAAAACATTTGCTGGTTCAGGTGAGAATATTTGGTATAGTAAGGATACGTACGTGGAGACACAGGAAAACAAAGAAAAAATAGTAAGGAAAACAAAAGAAAATAGAATGAGGAAAAGAATGCACGAATAACTTTTGAGTAAAGTAAACAGGTATACAGACGCCGGCGGAAAATGGCACTAGCTAAGGAAGAATGCCATGAAACTAACGACAGAAGTGCTTATTTGTGCTGCTCGGGAACAAGCACTTAAGACATATTACACCAAATGTAGGATTGACAATACAGCAGAAAGTGACAAGTGCAGGTTGCGCACTGATAAAGGTGAGATTGTATAGTATATTGTGAATGAATGCACAAAGCTGACCCAAAAAGAATACAAAAGAAGACAGACACAATAATGTCACATGAATGACTCCCAGACGTTGGGTTGGGTAAACCCCAGAAGAAGTAACTAAGAATGACAATGTAAAGATACAGTGGAATGTAATGATCTAATGTGAGTGTTATATTCTTGTTGCCCGAGCTTTTAGAACTATAATCCATAAACTGGATTGAAAAGATACGAGTAAGTGTGAAGGACATCTACAGGAAACTGTTGTTTGGAACTGTACGAATCCTCCGTCGGATCCTCTAAATTTTAATGACGAGTGTTTATCATAGATCACTGGTTGTGGACGGCTGACACTTTGATATGTTCCCTAGTGAAGTTGCTGTGTTAAACAACAACAACAATAATCGATCTACCCTTGTCCTCCTACTATTCCTTGGCGTACAGTCCTGGTCATAGGAATATAGTCCTCAGGCAGCTCCTCTATAGGGTCCTATCAGAAACAACTGGCATTACACTTTCCAGTCGGATTTCTAAACAGGACCAAGTGAGTCTCTGGATGTTATCCAACCATTTCTCTCTTGGTCTACCTCTAGGTCTCCTGCCGGTTGGCTCAGTTTAGAGACTCCGTCTTGCGATTCGCCCCTGCCACATGTAATCACATATAGAACTGTGACGCAATAATGATGATGATTATGATGATGATTTTTTTTCTAAATTTGGCACAGTACCAGCAATTTTGAGGTGAATGGGTAAGTTGATTATATCTGCCTTAGTACTCGACTGGTACTTTTTATCCATTCCGAAAGGGTGAAAAATAAAGTCGACCTCGGCAGAATTTGAACCGAGAACGTAAAGACGGATGAAATGCTGCGAAGCATAAGGTCCGGCGTACTAACGATTTTGATACATTTCTTCGGGCATCTAGAAACGTTCCTTGGAACGTCTCTCCCAGTACTAAAGTTAGTTTTGGGGTCAATATAATCCACTAGTCCTCTCCCTCCAAATTTTAGGTGTTGTGCGTAAGGTAGAAAGGATTATTATTACTATTCCTTCGTAACAGAGTGTAGGTAAAAATGCACCGGAGTCTTTAGTCATCTGTCACGTTACAAGAAGGACCTCAGACACATAATACTTTCCTTAAGATGTGCGCTGTGCCCAATAAGGCTGCTTTTTGCAAGACGTCAAAGCTGGATAGGGTTTCCAGTTGCCTTAAGAAGTCTTGAAGTTTCAATGGAATTGAGCCAAACGCTCTGGTCACCATTGGCATCACTTTTACATGACCTCGCATTTCGCAGTCTTGACATTTCCACTTTCAATTCGAAGTACTTGGTGATTATTTCAACTTCTTTACTCACAACATTCATGTTATTTGGTATGGTTATATCAATGATCCGATAGTATTTATCTCTCTTATTCAATATGACAATATCCGGCCGATGGTGTTCGATTACACGATCCGTCTGAAAATCACAGTCCCTCTGTTAGTATTTACGGCATAAGAACCAATGAAGATACACATACACTTTATCGTGGCGGTGCTTGTATTCTTTCTGTACAAGGCTCTCACATCCACTTACCAAGTGGGTCATATTTTCCACACTCTTTTCACAGAGTCTACATTTCTAGGTGTAAGAAGTTTTATAGATGTTATACTTCACTGATTTGGTAGCGAGAGCCTGGCCGTGTGCAGCAATGATCAGGCTTTCGGTGGAACGCTTCAAATCCCCTCGCTCAAGCCATGCCCACGATGCTGTATTATCCTTAACGTTCTGTGTATTCCTTTCAAACTGTCCATGCGTTCTCATTTCAAGGTCTTCTTTTCTCTTCTCCTCAGTTCTTTGGTTAAACTCTGCCTTGCCCATCATTTCATCTGCATTTACACCCATAATTCATAATGCAGTATAATGCAGCAGGTCTTCATCACTATTTATCAAATACGAGGCAATCGTTCTACTTTCACTCTTTATACAATGGTCTATACTAATTAGTCCTCTGCCTCCATTCTTTCTTTTCATATACTGTCTGTTTACGTTTACTTTAGGATGTAGCGCCCCATGCAGCGTCATCAACTTTCTCGTCCTTCTATCCAGTGTTGATATTCCCTCCTTAGGATGGACGCATTATATCCAACCACCGCAACTGCTCAGATATTCATTGCGGTAATCAAATTTTTGGCATTCAGGTTGGATTTCAACACCATCTTGACTCTTTTTTTATACGCCTCGCAGACCCTGATTTTTATTTCTCTGTGTAGAATGTAATCCAGCTCTAAAAAAATCCCTAAATAGCTATACCCACTACCGTCGGGTTCACCCATGGTCTCTCCTGATGGTAACCACAATCCTCTACAGGCTGATTTCTCCCCTCTTTTCATATTCCAAAAGTGTGGTAGGGACATCACTATGTCCCTACCACACTTCTGGAATGTTTTAGTTAAGGAATCTATTATTATTATTATTATTATTATTATTATTATTATCATTATTATTATTATTATTATTATTATTGAGTGAGAGAGCAGTGCATGCCATCAAAGTGACACTGGGGTAAAATATACGAAGCCCATTATACCCATCATGACTACCTGTCTGATAAGGGTACACCAGGCACATGCATCACAATCATATGTGCGCGACATGGTGATCTCATATCAAGATAAAGAGCGCATGACCTCGCAGGTGGGGCCCAGTTAGAATTTTCATTAGGTCGAGTAGCCCATCCCGCTCAAAAGGTCTCTGAATAAGGTTTGTTTAAGGATGTTGAGTAAAACACCCATGTTTCCAAAGGTGAATTATTCAAACCCCAAAGAAT
>NC_069000.1:25301916-25307276 GCF_001194135.2 Octopus bimaculoides
TTCCTATCAGTTAAGATCAGAAGCCATGAGAGCCACTGCCTGGTACTGCATCCGGGCATTTTATTATTATTATTATTATTATTATTATTATTATTATTATTATTGTTATTATTATTGTTGTTGTTGTTGTAGTTGTTGTTGTTGTTGTTGTTATTATTATTATTATTATTATTATTATTATTATTATTATTATTATTATTATTGTTGTTGTTGTTGTTGTTGTTATTGTTGCTGCTGCTGCTGCTGTTGTTGTTGTTGTTGTTATTATTATTTTCTCTTTATTACAAGTTTCGTTGGAGCTCCTGGAGTCTTGTATGCGTAGCGGGCTTACTACCTGCAGCCTACGGTACTATGCCATTCGTTCTTTTCAGCTATTTAATACTTTCCTGATTATTCTGGCCGTGCCATGGAGGCAAACCTTTTGTAACAGTTCTACTGGGTACTCTATTCCAATTTCCTTTATATTCCTCTTGATGCCTTCTGATACTGTCCTCCAGGACCCAACAATAATTGGCACTATCTTCACCTTCATTTTCCATAGCTAGGCTATTTCGTATTTAAGAGGTTTGTGCCTGTCTATCTTTTCGCTTTCCTTCTTGACTATTCGTGGGTTAAAGAGGCATGCAACATCAACTATATAGCTTGTGTGGTACACCTTTTCTACCACCACTAGGTTCAGTCAGTTATGCTCTAGCACCTATTCTATTTGGATTGGGAAATCTCAGAGGATTTTTCTAGTCTCCGACTCTACCACTCTGTAGTTTGTGCTCATACCACGTGTTGCCTCTCTCTAGCCCCCACTTGTCGCACAGTTTCCACTGCAGCACTTTCGCTACCTGGTCGTGTCGCCACAACTTGTAGTGGTTTGAGCAAGTCTAGGGCATTCGTTCGTGATATGAGTAATGGTTTCATCCACTCTATTGCAGATATGGCACAGCGGAGACACTTGCTCACTCCTAAGGTTGACCCTCCAGTTCATGGCCAAAGCTTGGTCCTGCGCTGCCAGTATAGTACTCTCAGTCTCTTTTTTATAGTTCCTTTCATCAGCCAATCCCACCTATTGTTTACAGCAACCTCTGGTGTGGCGACATGGAATTGATTGTGTATTCCCTTTTTGTGTAATTCTTCTTCATGTTCTTTTTGTACTTCTTCCTTTCTTTTCCCTTTCTTCTCTGCTCTCAATATTCCCTTGTTCCTAACTGTCACTAGCAAGGTTTCCTTACTTTGGGCTAGGTATTTCATTAAACTCTTGAGTTCGATACGCACAGTCTTCCACACCTATCAATCCCCTTTCTCCATTTGCTCTCTTCATGTATAGGCGATTAGTGTCTGCACGTGAATGATGGGCTCCATGCATCGTTAGGAGCTTTCTTGACTTCATGTCCATCTCCTTTAGCTCCTCCTCTGTCCACTTCAGGATTCCAGCGCCATACCGAACTACTGCGACTGGGCGCAGGTTTATTGCTGAAATTATGTTTCTGGCACTCAGCTTTGAAGCTAATACTTTTTTCACACGCCGCAGGTACTGTCTTTTTGTCTTTTCCTTCATGTAAGTGGTATTTGACTCCATCTGCCACAAGAAATGGGCTGAAAGGAAGCTGTCTTTGAAAGGTTGGGCAGAAATGGCGAATGCCTACATCGCCTCCGTTATCATTTATCGTCTGACCGTCGTGCTTTTCCCCAGTTACTGTTTAATCAAGTTGGAGCGTCTCTTGTTCATGTTCTTGTGGAAGGGACGCCTTCCAATCTGCTGTCAGCTGCCTCTGAGTAGCGGCTTAGACATGCCATGGCTTTTGATGTGCAGACGTGTGCTCAGGTTGCGTCACCTGCAACGATTTCTAGAAAGTGAACGTTTGTAGGCTCCGTTTTTGAGGCACGTATTTCCGCAACTCGTCCCTTTGACGGAGCAGCAGGACTGGGTGAAGGATAGACCAAGACTGGGCGCCTAGCACCTAGAATGTCGTCAGGCGCTCACTGTCCTCTGGGCAATAGGATCGGTGGATGTTCCACTTTAGCTATTTATTGAGGATTAGTGGCGGCAAAGTGCGACGACATCCTAGAGGAGACTCTGGGCGTTGACGAAGATGAACTGATTAGTCTGTTTCGGAGGACTTTCCAGTCGGGGACTATTTTGCATAATTTCCAGATGTCTTTGGCTTGGCAATGCTACTGAGGAGAGCTACCGGTTTGAGATAAACTCTACAGGCACGGATGTGCTGTCAGATGGGCTTGTCCAAGGTGCCCGCATAGCAACGAACTGTTCTACATGGACTCGTTCAGTGTCCGGTAATTGCTGACCTGTGGAGTTATGTTGAAAAGCTGCTGTCGCGTATGGGACGGATTCGTCTGTCGTCCGAGTCCATAGTGATGATTGCCCCACCGCCCTCCTTTAATCGGGCAGGTAAGGCAGTTTTCCTTTGCCTGGTTGTTGTGGCGAAAGAATTTGTCTAGTGGACGAGGTTGAAAGGGATGAGGACAGAAACATTCCACTTTGGAAAAGCCCTCATCGACTTTTTCAAGTCTCACTTGAAAAGAAAAGTGAGGGTGGAGAGGGAGGTGCTGTCCCCGAGTGAATTTATGAAAAAGCAGGTGAAAGTTGTGAAAATAGCAAGAGTGGATTGCACTACTCTCAGTGTGTTCACCTGTGAGTCGGAGGAAAGGAGTTGGAAAAAGTATTTGTCCGTGGTATTCCAGGTGATCTTGGCTGGTGGGGTTCTTCGATCATACCTAGTGGTCCTCCTGTAGCAGGAGCACCCCCATCACAATTTTTTTTCCTTGTTGCTATATACTATATGTACTTCACTTTTAATGTATACTGTGTATGCTTCTTTTTTTAATATATATATATATATCATTTCCTTTATATGTAAACCGTTACATTTTATGTCTTTGTATTGTTCCCCTCATCCTTCGCCCTAGTGGCAACTAAAATTATTATTATTATTATTATTATTATTAAGGCGGCGAGCTGGCAGAATCGTTTGCACACCGGGCAAAGTGCTTAGCAGCATTTCATCAGTCTTTACGTTCTGAGTTCAAATTCCGCCGTGGTCGACTTTGCCTGTCATCCTTTCGGGATCGATGAAATAAGTACCAGTTGAGCATTGGGGTCGATCATAATATTATTATTCGGTGTTGGGCGTGATCTAGTAGAATCATTAGTGTGTTGAACAAAATGCATAACAGCATTTCTTCTGACTCTTTACGTTCTGTGTCCGAATCCTTCCAACTTTACCTTTTCATTCTTTTAGGGTCGATAAAATAAGGTACCAGTGAAACACAGAAGTCGGATAATCGACTACATGACTCTTTCCTAAAACTGTTGGCCTTGTACCAAAATTAGAAAATAATTATCATTAGTTGTAGAGGTATTTTTTATATCAAAATTATAGATTCAAACTTTGGTGTAAGACCAGCAATTTTGTGGGAGGTGTAACTAGATTACATCGACCCTCAGTGCTCAACCGATACATATGTTACTGAAGGCTAAACTGAAATATTGACTCGGTGGAATTTGAACTAAAGAGATTCAGTGAAGCATTCTGTCTCACTATTCTGCCGGCTCGCCTTCTTTCTTACATTAAAATAGAAAGTTGGGTTAAACCCATTGGATAAAGGACTAACGAAAAAATATAATGGGACGGTGAAGTGGTTGATAACTAGAAAGTGTGACTAAGCTGGTCTAATGTATTTCAGGTAATAATATTCAGAAAGCTTGTTAACACAAGGAGAGAAAATTTCCATGACGTCGTTATCAACAAAGGGTTATTTGAAATTTTGGCGGGATGGACAAAAGGGAGTGCCCAACACAGTCTGTTACAGAAGCGTAAATTTATTTCAGTATTTAGTTGTCTTTCAATATTCTGAACTCAAATCTCATCTGGTTCAATAATTTCTGTTTTGTTTTGTTTGTTATTTTATCTCCAGATTAAATCTATCGATCAATCCAGGGCAATAAATCAAAGCGTTCCAACCATGACCATCCTATTCGATTTTCATGTATGCATTTCTACAGATGATCCTAATGCCTGTCTGTCTGTCTCTTTGTAAACAGACAAACATACACGCACAACACGCGCACAACACGCGCACACACACATACACAAACACACACACATATACACAAACACACTCACACTCACACACTCACACTCACACACACTCACACTCACACACACACACACACACACACACACACACACACACACACACACACACACACACACACGAGAAACAGCTTTTATTTTAAACATATTATATTGAAAATATAACAATGTTCTGCAATCATTTTAACGTTTTCTATGCGTTTAGTTCGTTTGGAACAATAAAGCTCCCAAATTCATTTTTATCAACGTTTCCAGGTTCATCTTCAGGTTGTGGAGTCGTTTTGGCTTCTGTGCTGCCCTTTTCATTGTGAGTAGCTTTTATTTATACAAATATTCCCACTAGAATTTGACTGCTAGAGCATTAAGGTTTTACATAATCGGATTTGCTTTTGTGAAGTGTCTATGTTAATTGAAAACATGTGTTACGATATTAACATGGTTTCCATAATAAGTCATCTATCTCTGTGGGGAATTCTATAAAGTATGCAAGTATTTTCTGTCAATATTGTCTTAACTCTGGTTTATGGTATGTAGTGTAATTGCTCTTTATTTTGAATAATTGATCCTTGTTTTAACTAACTGGCGAACCTACCGAGAGAGTGCTGCAGTATCTGGTTAGTGTAACATTTGGAATTGTGAAGTTTTCAGCTTCCCCTTTTACAGTCAAGTTTACATTGATCATTTGTAGCTTGTTCTCAAGTTTACATGTTTGCGATGAGTTTTTGATAAGGTGATTGTTTTAATATTGCCTCTGCAATATGTTACTAGTGTCAGCTTATGGTTTGGTGTGCCACATTTTGTGTTTCGTTTACTTCGATTTTTGATTATGCATCCATTTACCTGGTATACATTATATACACTTTGTGTATAATATGCATATTTTTAGTAGGGTACTGTCTAATTAATGTACGTGATGTTTTTATGCTTTGTATTTCTATTTATATTCATCAGTAGTTTGGTCTTCTGGTCTGAATATTCGTTGTTAATTACTGATTGCATTATTGTGCATATTCTTCATTTAGTGCAGGCATAGCCAACCTCTTTTGAGAAGTGGATCTCATGAGACATGACTCATCATCAGATGGTCTGTACTGATTAAAAAAATTCAAGTCCTGCAGGTTGCAGATTGCCCATCACTGAGCTAGTGCTTCATTTGTAGAAGAGAATCAAATACATTTATTCAATCTGATCTAATTTCTCTCTCTCTCTCTCTCTCTCTCTCTCTCTCTCTCTCTCTATATATATATATATATA
>NC_069000.1:25307788-25308971 GCF_001194135.2 Octopus bimaculoides
TTATAGTTTTAAGATATCTCTGTGTCTAATTTGTACTATTTTCTTTCAGATTATCTAACTTCTGGCCATAATTCTCAGAAAATTTTACCACCATGTTTGTCCCATCGAAAGATCACATAAAAAATGTTTTACTCTACAAGTTTCATAAAATTGTTAATGCAAGTGCGGCAGCAAGATCTATTCAGAGCACTTATGGGGATGATGTAGTGAATGAACGAAGTTGCAGGAGGTGATTTTCCCGTTTCCGAAATGGTGATTTCACTTTGAAAAAAGAGCCAAAAAGGGTCGTCCAAAAAAAAAAAATGATTCCGAAATGTTGGAAGTTTTTGTTTCAGAGAACCCTGTCGTTACCACTAGGGAACTTACAGAACAGTTAAACGTGATCCATACAAGCGTGGTACACCAGCTAAAACGCAAGGTTTCAGTGGATGGAAAATGGGTCCCTCACGAGCTGTCTGTCTCCAGAGAATCGACAGCAGCGTGCTGCTTGTCAATCTTTGCTTTCGCGACACTTTCAAGCAACATTTTTTAGACTGGCTTGTTACAGGTGATGAGAAGTGGATTCTTTACCATAATGTTAAACGCCGCCATTCTTGGATCAATTGAGGAGGACGGCCAGTTCAACAACCGAGAGCAGGACTTTATCCAAAGAAGATCATGTTGAGAGTATAGTGGGATATTAAAGGAGTAATCCATTATGAACTGTTGGATAACAACCAAACAATTAATACTAATCTTTACTGTGAGCAGCTTCGTCATTTGGAAACAGTCCTGAACCAAAAGCGAGCATCCTTGGTTAACAGAAAGGGAGTCACCTTCCATCACGATAATGCTCGTGCTCACACAGCTCGACTGACCAAAACTCTCTTGGAAGAACTTGGTTGGGAAATACTGCCTCATCCTCCATATTCTCCTGACTTTTCTCCTTCTGATTACCATTTGTTCCGAGGACTACAGAACCATTTTGATGGACTTAGGTTAACAACAAGAGAAGAGACTGAAAATGAGTTGGATTCATATTTTGGTTCTAAATCTACAGAATTTTACAAGTAAGGCATTTATAAGGTTGTTGAAAGATGGAATGAGGCCATTGAAAGCAATGGAGAGTATGTTAATGAATAAATATTTCCATAGTCATTGACTTATTCATTTTTACCATAGATCTTTAAATCGGACATTACTT
>NC_069000.1:25310423-25311854 GCF_001194135.2 Octopus bimaculoides
AAACCTGGCAAATCTTATATCTTCTTTTCCAGTGGCATTCTTCACTGATATTGAAAAGGTGAAAACAAGCAATGTTAATTCTCTAAATGAAGTATTAACAGTAACTGCACGATATGTATATATATACCTCAATATATAAGCATTTGTCTTGCTTCTATATGTTGGTTCCCTGACGATGAATATATGTGGAATTCCAGCAGCTCTTACTTCTTTGGAGTAGGGTACATATATTTTGAAACATATGTAGGAATTAAAGGAACTTTTATTTATATGCGTTTTGCTCCATTTATTGTTATTATTCATACCTCAATATATATATATATATATAAATCCTCAATGCATTGTAGTTCTACACACGCGCGCGCGCGCACACACACATACACACACACACGTGTGTGTATGCGTGTATTTACGTATGTATATGTGTGAGTTTATCTATCTGTCTGTCTGCCTGCCTGCCTGTCTGTCTTTCTATGTTTGTGTGTGTGTTGTGCGTATGGTTGCCTTGGCTGTATGTATTCTGTCGTTACACGTTTGTGTCAGAAGTGTTGTGTGTGTGTGTGTGTGTGTTTGTGCGTGCGTGCGTGTGTGTGTGTATAAAGTAAGTTTATTTTACATATATGGAGAGAATGTATCTAGATTAAGAAGATATGAGTAACTGATTTCACCATTAACTGTAATTTCCTCTCAATTCTCTGATAAGATTGCTTATGTGAAATCATTATATCCTTATATGTAATACTGCTTATCTTACAACATAGGACAGATACACGTATGTAGATGCATGTGTACACATGTGAGTTACAGGAAATAGTTCAGATTAACCAATTCAGATCTCCTGAATGACGTACGCAAAACATTTTGAACGAATTAAAATTTGCGGTTTAGTCTGTGAACGAAAACTCAATGGTAATTACATTCATGATTCAGTCACTTCATCACCACTCACTAGAATTATATAACTTCATCGATATGACTATCAGATGTCTTTTTATATCGCTAGTCACAACACTCCCCCTTTTTTCCCCTTGGTTGCACCCTTTTCTTCTGTTGGCCCAAATTCTTTTATTATCATCTTTCTTTGATCTTGAAGATCTTCTGAGAAATGCACAGGTTCACATATGAGCCTTGTGACATGTCTGGTTCAGTGGAAATTGTGCTTTCGGTTTTCTGCAGTCACATTATTCACTCACCCTCCTTTTGCAATTACGTTGATTCGGGTATGGTCTAGTAATGATAAGCCTATCATGGATTTTCTCATTGCACTCCGTCATAAATCTTCCTCGAACTAGCCAAAGTGTTGGTTCCATATATGTATTGAAGAGACTGGAATGCAGGAAGTTCCATTGTACTTTGAACACATCATTAATCAAGGTAAATACAATCCATCCGACTTTTACTCTGCACGATATATATATATATATATATATA
>NC_069000.1:25311955-25313848 GCF_001194135.2 Octopus bimaculoides
TATGTCGAGATAGATCATATATATATGTCGAGATAGATATATATGTCGAGAAAGATCACAAGTTGCTCCATATAAATACGAATTTGTTGTTAATAGTTGTGAAGTTACTTTATCCTATGTCAGCTCTGATTGTACATACATATCATGAAAGATGCTCAGGCGTTTTTTGTTTCTCTTTAAAATTGAATGGTATAATTTGAAGGAGAATTGGTAGTTATGTCTAGATTTTGAGGCTACCTTATCGCTCTACAAAAATGATACCTTCCTGTCCAATGCTGTATAATACATACTGTCTAACAGAACGGGATGCTCACGGTTAAAACGTCTTTGACCATAGACCTGCTAAATGTAAGGTATATTTAGGGCACTAAATTAAAATATATCTCAGGTGGAGATGCTTATCTTTCTCTAAAAACACTCCCTGTTTCATACAAAAATGTGTAGTTATTAAGTTATTTATCTTGTTTCGATTTACACTGATTTGACTAAGAAATATTTTAAGGTCATTGGCAAGCCTAACAATCGTGTACGAGTCGCCACTTCTGAATGATAATAAATCAACCCTTCGTATAAATAATTGTGGTTCTTATTATTGCTACCATATAGCTACAGACAGGCCATCATTGATAAAATCTTGATAAAGTGCCTTCTACTGTAACCTCAGACCGATCAAAGCCTTGTGAGTGAAATTTGGAAGACGGAAACTATGAAGAAGTTTGGAGGAATTAAAAGATTTTCGATGGTTATATACTCTTCTATTTATTTCTGAAATGTACTCACAAAGTCAAAAGGATGACGTGTGTAGAAAACGTCGTAGCAATGACTCTTTTGTGTTGTACAATCAAATGTTTTTGATCAGATAAAGGCCATCCATAAACAGAAAAATAATGTACATTATTTTTAGACAGAAAGTTACTCTTTTGAGGCTAAAATATAGGGCTTGGCGCTGGTCAAAAGAGATGGAGAGAGAGAGAGAGAGAGAGAGAGAGAGAGAGAGAGAGAGAGGAGAGAGAGGGAGAAGGGAGAATGAGTAAAAGAATGAAAGATGAGGCAGCTTCACCATAGCTAGCGATGCAAGACAAATGACAGAAAACTGCTTTGAGTTCTCTTAAATGGGAACATAAATGTTTAAAACAGTAGAAAAGTTAAAATGAACAGTCATAATTAAAAAGAATGGGAACCATTCTGGTGGAAAATTAACCGAATAGAGGATATAGTCTATTTTCTTGAACCAGAAATTTACATCTGTAAGCCTTCTGGTTTAGGTGTTTCTGTTTTTTTCTTTTTTTTTCTCGAATTATGTTGAGAGATGGTGATTCCACATTTGCCGTGTTTTCTATCCTTGAGAAATTTCATGTAAGATATAGGGTTGCTGTTGTTTCGCCAATGGCTTGGTCACCGTTTCGCATGACCATGACTGTTGTATGTAGATGCTCGCTGCTCTAGCTGCTAGACGTGAAACGGAGGTTATGTTATGACGACAAACGTTAAATTATGTGCTTGAAATTATAGCTATGGAAATCAGTGAGTTCAGCCGACAGTCAGATGGAAAACAGCTTTAAACTGACGATTGACCGAAGAACCGGTATAGTTAGTGTTACCATAGAGATAGCAGAAAGTTTGGATATAGACTGAAGATTTTATAGTTATTATCATAAACAAACGGGTTTCACAGAAGCCAAACAAGTTTGTAAACTACACGCTGAAGGATTACGTAAAAATATGTAAACACATACTGTACTATCCAATCAGAAAATGCCTGATCGTCTGCATGGCGTCACTGTAATCACGTATGAGAGATCGTTCCTTTTGCTGGCTGGCAGATGGAATTTATCACACATATCTCTCTCTCTCCCTCTCTCTCTCTCTCTCTCTCTCTCTCTCTCTCTCTCT
>NC_069000.1:25313958-25322309 GCF_001194135.2 Octopus bimaculoides
TATATATATATATATATATATATATATATATATATTAGTTAATAATTAAGGCTACTAACAAGCAGAACCGGTATGTTAAGTATAGCAGTCAAAATTACTAAACCAGAAATTTTCACTTAAACACAAAAGTGAAAGCGAGTAAATGAATAAAAATCCCCAAGCCTCACTATATTTAGCGTGCCTGTACTGCTTGTTAGTGCCCTTAATTATTAATTGATAATCTTTTACCGTTATGAGTTTTTTTACGCATGCTAAGCTACCGATATTATTATAAACAATATATGAGCAAATGAATAATAATAGACGATGGAAAATGGTCAGTTCATTCCAGCTGTTTCTTACGCATGTTTAATAGAAGAATGACTACATTTCATCATTGTAAAAATAACCGTAATCATCAGATAAAACATATCATTTCAAAACAATAGTAGAATAGCTCAAGAACACAGCAAGAACATACCTGGAGCCAGCTGAAGCTGACCATGTTTAATGGTCAGCTGTAATGAACTGACTTTTATCGATCACCTGTTATTATTCATTTGCTTATAATACACCATAGGGATTCACGACACGCTGGACACCCTAGAGTATACGAAATAACGTATGATCACCACAGCGTATGCTTTGGACCAACTCTTAGGCGCTAAATACTCGTAGGGATCGTTTTCTCTGTCTGTATAACCTGAACATTCTACTAGATATTTCATTGACCATAGGTGGTGACAACAGGTTAATCC
Source organism: Octopus bimaculoides (assembly GCF_001194135.2). Lineage (NCBI taxonomy): Eukaryota > Metazoa > Mollusca > Cephalopoda > Octopoda > Octopodidae > Octopus > Octopus bimaculoides. Next base: position 25,314,696 of record NC_069000.1, read on the forward strand.
AACCCTACCAGGTGCATATTATTTAAGTACCCGATTCCCTCAATTCTTCTTCTTCTTCTTCTTCTTCTTCTTCTTCTTCTTCTTCTTCTTCTTCTTCTTCTTCTTCTTCAACTGTTCAATATTTGGTAGATTGAGGCAAATTTCTACTGCATCATCTGCTACACCACCGTGTTGCTGGGGTGTGTGCAGCATTGTGTGTTCTTTTCTGCTGTTGTGGGTGTGCAAACTCTTCCTGGTACTGTATTGTGTTAGTTTTTTTTCTCTCTCTTGAGGTGTGGTACAGTCTTTTGTTGTGTTACTGCTTGTATGTGTGTTGAGTGTGCAATGGATTGGTGTTTTGGCTTGCTCGTGGAAGTTTATTTCACTTGGTAAATGCTGTATAGAGTATGTCTTGTATTTGTGGGTGTTTATTTTGTTTAGGTTGTATTATTGGATTGATAGTGTCTTGCGTAGGATGTGGGCTATTTCCAGCAGGGCTGTTTTCTGGACAGTGTGTAGTGTTGAGAATCCAGGTATAGCTTCTACGGTTTTATTCATATGTTCTTTTATGTTGTTTTAATGCTCCGATTATTATGTCTTTATTGCCCACGGGGGTCTAAACATAGAGGGGATAGACAAGGACAGACAAAGGGATGGAGTCGATTACATCGACCCCAGTGCATAACTGGTACTTATTTAACCGACCCCGAAAGGATGAAAGGCAAAGTCGACCTCGGCGGAATTTGAACTCAGAACGTAACGGCAGACGAAATACTGCCAAGCATTTCGCCCGGCGTGCTAACGTTTCTGCCAGCTCCGATTATTATTGGTATTGTTTTTACCTTCCTGTCACACATATTGAATACTTCAATTTCGAGGACTTTGTAATTTGACAATTTCCCCACTTCTTTTTGACGATATTTTGATCAGAAGGGACTGCAGGTGTTTTTTCCCCAACCCCTGACTATTATGTCTGGGCGATTAGCTTTTATTTCTTTGTCGGTTTGAACCAGCATGTCCCAGTTGATTGTGACCTGATCATTGTCTTGTACCTTGCTTGGCACATGCTCATACTACCTGTTGTCAATTTTAATGTTGTAATGTTGGCGTATTGTCCAGTGGATATAACTACTTACTCTGTTGTGTCTGTATATATATTCAGACTTGGCAAGGATTGGTCAACTGTCTCATTGTGCTGGTTGCACATTCTGCATTTGGTGTTGAAGCCTGTTTTCATTATTTTGTTTTTATAACTGTTTGTAGTCAGGCATTGGTCTTGTGCATCGAGAATCAGTCCTTCTGTTTCAGCTTTTAGTCCAGAGCTTTTGAGCCATTGTTGGCTTTTACTTAGGCTCACTTCCTCTCTGTCAAGCCTTGCAGGGTAATGGCCATGAAGAGATTTTTCTCTCCATTTCTTCTTCAGAATCTTTTATAATTCTGTTTTCATGTTGTTTTTTTGCCTCTTTAGCCGTTTCTGCAATGTTGTCATCTGAGGTCAGTGTGTCAGTGTAGTTTGTTTCTGTTTTGTATTTTGTCGCCTCGTTGTGTTTAGAGAAAAGTGTTTTCTTTTTGTTGTGTTTTTTGGTTTGCTCCATATTGCTTCCTGGTATCACTGAATCGCTTATGTTGTTGGTATGGCATCTATTGATATAGGTTTTTTTGTTTAACTTTCTATAAAATCTTTTTGTGTTTATTTCGAATTCTCTATTATGCGGCAAGATTTTGCTGCTATGCCCTGTTTATTTTTTCTTTTACCTCCCAGGTATCTTCTTTATTTTTTATGTTGTATTGTTTTGTTATATGGGTCATTTTTTAAATATATTTTTCATATTGATCCCGTTTTCTCTAATTCACAAGCTAGTGAGAGGTCTTTCTTTCGTTTTTGAATTTTATTTATTATGACCCCATTTTGGGGTTTGAAATTTGGTTGGAAATTTTTTTTTTCTTTGTAAGGGTCAAGTTCAGATTTCCTGGATATCACTACAGCTGTTGAGTTGATCAAGTCATTTAGTTTGTTGATATTTAGTGTACCTTTTGATATGGTCATTATTACATCTAAGGCTCTGTTGTATTTATCTATCTGTTTATTTTATCAGCTGTTTATTTTTCTATAGCCTGGGAAGGCGTTTATGCTGGTCCATATTTATCGACTGTGTGATGTCTATAACCGAGGGTAGAGACGAACTGACTGAAGAAATAACAAAAGTAAAAGAACTAATCTTTTACTTTTGTTATTTCTACAGTCGGTTCGTCTCTACCCTCGGTTATAGCTGGTGTGTGATAGTGTGTGTTATTTTGTTTGTTGCTTTGTGCTTCAGTTTTCGCTTGTCTATGTGTGTTGTTGGTTTGCTGTGCTGTTCTATTGATTTCTGGGTTGGGTAGCTGTGTAGAGATTTTACTTTGGTTTAGCCTTTTATTTACTGTTTGCAGTGTTATCTCTGTTGTGTTCCCTTCTTTCTTTTGTGGTGTCTGATGCGTTTCCGGAGATACAATGTCTGATGTGCTGTTTTAGCCTGCCTGCGACCCAGTGATTTGAGTTATGAGGTGTTTTCTTTTATTTTCCGTGTGTATTTTATCTAATACCTTGTCTATTTCGGTTTCGGACACTTTTCCCTCTCGTAGGATATATTATTATTATTATTATTATTATTATTATTATTGAGCGAGAGCAGCGTATGCCATCAAAGTGACAATGGGGAACACTTATACGAAGCCCAATATACCCATCATGACTACCTGTCTGATAAAAGTAAACTATTACAACCACATGTGCGCGACATGATAATCTTATATCAAGATAAACAAAACATGACCTTACAGGTGAGGCCGAGGTAGAATTTTCATTAGGGTGAGTAGCCCATCCCGCTCAAAAGGTCCCGGAATAAGGTTTGTTTAAAGATGATGAACGAAACACCCATGTTTCCAGATGTGAGTTATTTAAACCCCAAAGAATTCCTCTAAACACATGGATATGATGTTCCCCAACTACTTCTGCTCGTGATCAGAGGTGCACATATCGTCAGCCACCAAGGGACATGTTCAACTAGTTAAGCTCAAACAATTGACAAGCAAATCTGTGGTACTAAGCAGAATATTTACTGTAGCCCATCTTTTATACAAAGACAAAACATGTACACAATAACACTTCCAATCAGTTAAGATCAGAAGCGATGAGAGTCACTGCCTGGTACTGCGTCAGGGCATTTTATTGTTGTTGTTGTTGTTGTTGTTATTATTATTATTATTATTATTATTATTATTATTATTATTATTATTATTATTATATGTACTAGCTACGGCGGTACATATTCTAAAACTGGAACCATACAGAGAAGATTAGCATGGCCCCTGCGTAAGGATGATACGGAAATTCGTGAAGTGTTCCATAGTTTTCTTATAGGCGCAGGAATGGCTGCGTTGTAACTAGCTTGCTTACCAACCACATGGTTCTGGGTTCAGTTCCATTACGTGGCACCTTGGGCAAGTGCCTTCTACTATAACCTCAGGCCGACTAAAAACTTGTGAATGGATTTGGTAGATGGAAACTGAAAGAAGCCCGTTGTATGTGCATGTGTGTGTGTGTGTGTGTGTGTGCATATGTTTGTGTGTCTGTGTTTGTCCCCCCGATGCTGGTCTGTTTACGTTCCTGTAACTTAGCGGTTCGGCAAAATAGGACCGATAGAATAAGTACTAGTCTTATAAAGAATAAGTCCTGTGGTCAATTTGTCCGACTAAAGGCGGTGCTCCAGCATGGCCGCAGTCAAATGACTGAAGCAAATAAAAGAATATATATATATACGTGTATGTATATATACATACATAATATATACAAATATATATATATACATAATTGTCACTAATTGTGACTGAGGGTGGTAGGTAGCACCTATATTGCTAGAAATAAGAGTTAAAAATCCTTTGAGCTGCAAGAAAGCATATTTTCATATACTGACAGGGGAGATAACCACACCACAACGAAGCTAGATCCCTATACTAGACTAATTTTGTTTGAAAATTACAAATTCATCAATAGTAACTATTAGTGACAATTGAATTTTTTCTTTTTGGTTTTATATTGCGCATAGCTGCGTTCGTTATTTTATAATTTTCACATTAGCATTTTGTTGAATCAGCCATAAATTCGTATGGTGAATATATATACTGACAGTCAAGATTTAGCCTAACCATCCTGCAATGGAATAATCACTCTCTGTGTGTGAATAAAAAGATTAATATATGAATATATGTGTGTACGTACACACACACAAACATACATACATATACAATATGGAAGAATCATTTTAACAATTTAAGAACATTTTCTATATTCTGTTTTCTTTTGTACTAGTCCACTGAAAAACTAAGAAAAAGTAAACAAAACATTCCTTTTGGTCAGAAAATCGATAAGTTTTGAAGTATCGAAATCATTCTATTATCCCTGTTCTCTGGATGTAGTTTTGTTCAAATATACCCTCCTAATCTTGTACAACCAGCCGTCAATCACGAGCGATTATGGCTTAGTAACAAGTACCATACTTGTTTCAGGTGGTTATGTAGTTGCGAACAGATGCAGACATTCTCTCTGTCTCATCATCCTTGACTAAGCAGAACAACCTGGATGTGACAACCGATAGAAGAAAGGGCTATCCCACTCACCTTGGATGGTACTCATTACTGTTGAGAAGACTGGAGCAATGTGAAATTAAGTGCCTTGCTCGAAGACACAACGCTCTCTCAGATCTATGAATTGAACCTACGACCTTATGATCATGACCTGATTACTCTAACCACTCGGGCACGTACACATACATATATGATCAGAGAAGTGAATGAACTACAAATTTTGGGCTACCACAGTACTCTAAAATGGTAGATTAGCAAAGCAGCTAAAAGCAAATGTGCAGTCAACGTAGTGGAAGTAACGAACGACGAAAAATCTCGAAAATAGGTGCGAGCAATTAGTTGAGAAAGATTCCACGATAAAAATTCTGGCATTCTTCAAAATATTCTTAGAGAAGTGTGAACCTCGTATTTCCTGATAATATTGAAAATACCAAAATAGAGTAACCTGGCAAGACCTGAAAAGCAAGAATTGTTTGTTCAAGAAGGCATCCGCTTCTCTTGTTTCCTCTCGTAAGTTTGATTAATTTGTTGAAGCTAATTTCTTTTTAGACGCTCAAAGACTCAAGGAGCCGCTCGTTGTTATGTTACTGTTTTTGTTTAGTTTTCGTGAAACTTAATCGGGCAGACCTCTGAATAAAGATTTCTATCCGTGACCATCCCATCTTATTTATCCATGACTTCGTCCTTCAATGGATAACGATGGATTGGTAGAATCATTGGAGCGCCGGTTTGGTTTCGCTTCTTTATGTTCTCAATTCAAATCCTGCTGAGGTCAACTTGCCGTCCAATCTTTCAGAGCTCAATAACATATTGTACCAATTATGTACAAGAGTCGATATAATCAGCTGTTCCCTTTCTTCAAGTATCTATATGAAAAATCATTATTCACTGTGTTCTTACTGTTTTTTCCCCATACGGCAAGATGTGATATAAAGGAGATTCCGCTGTTGTTTCTAGAGTTAGATTCCGACGTTGAGGTTGAGTATACTTGGCCATGTTGACTATGTATCATATCACAAAGCTGTGCCTACTTAAATCTACTGGTGATAAGATACGGAAGGTTAACATCTTGGCTGCTTGTTCTATACTCAATTAACTCAGCAACCCACGCTTTCAATTTGCGATGATCAAGAGTGTGAGGTAATTCGTATAGCCTTCAGTTCTTCACAGGGTTGAGTTAGTAGGATACTTAATCTATTTCCGGGTTAATATTACAAGCCAGCCCGAAAGCGGCGAGCAGGCAGAGTCGTTAGTACGCCGGGTAAAATACCTAGAGACGTTCCATCTCTCTTTAAGTTCAAATTCCGCAGAGGTCGACTTTGCCTTTGATGTTTTTGGAGTCGATAAAATAAAAGTACCAGTTAAATACTGGGGTAGATCTAATCAACTTACTTCTCCCCCGAAATTGTTGGCCTTGGGCCAAAATTCAAAATCAATATTACCACCCAGTCCTTATTTTTAGTGGAGTCCATCTTGTTGTAAGCATTTGGATGCAAGTTGTCTCCGATATAAGAATACCCTCTCTCTTTACAACTAGTCATAGAGGTACGGCTCAGTGTTATGACCACAAACTTTGATTAATACAAAATGGTAGTGAGCCAGTTTCTTTCTTTCACTTATTGTTTGTTTCATTCACCTCTTGTTTTTGTTTTTCTTTCTTTTCTTTTGTCGAAGTGTTCTTATCTATAAAACTCTTATTAGAATTATATCTGACTTCAAACTTAAAGCAACAGGGATTAAATTATGCTTTAAATTAAGCAGTGATTATAAGGAATAAAGCCCACTCCAACCATGACTTTCTATTTTTAGTGCAGTTGCAACTGTCAAAGACGAAAAAAACAATATGGACTCACGACACTATAGCATTCAGTATCGATACCAATACTGAATACTTTAGTGTTATTATCTCTGTATCAAAGCTATTGACGGAGTCTCTACGTGGTAATTGGGCTTCAAGATATACCAGTCAAATTTCCTCCCAAATCTTTCGCTACCATTTTTTAAAAGAAGCAACTGACAGAATAAAATAGTGCCCGAGACACAGTACATGTTTTTGCAACAATGAAAGAAACAAATGGAAAACAAGACAAGCAACACAAGGAATGACCCTTCATCAGTTGTCGGCTGTTTTTCTAATCCGTATTTCGAGCAATTCAACGACAAGATACACCTTCGATAAAACAGTTACTCCCGCAAAGTAAATTAAATGAAATTTGGGATTTTGCGGAAGGTCAAAATTGGTAACAAAAACAGGACAGTGAAAACAAACAGGAAGGGCTGTTTAGCCTAAACGAGGTGAGGTGGCGAATGCGGAGAAGCAAACTTTTCCTAACTTGTGTTTCTTTCTTTCCTTCTGATTCAGCTGGACGAATCAGACGCATTCTTGTCTGTCTCTTGTGCAAGCTTGCTTCTCCGCGTTCGCAACCTCCTTCCTGTTTGTTTTCACTGTTCTGTTTTTGTTACCAATTTTGACCCTCCGCAAAATTCCAAATTTCATTTAATTTACTTTGCTAGATCAACTATTTTATTGAAGGCGTATCTTGTCGTTGAATTGCTCGAAATACGGATTAGAAAAACAGCCGACAACTGATGAAGGGTCGTTCGTTATGTTACTTGTCTTGTTTTCCATTTGTTTCTTTCGTTGTTGCAAAGACAAAGTTCATATTCTATGTCTTCGTATTTCGTATCTCATGTTGTGGTTTTTTATGTTATTTACATTCCGTGACGTCCTGTGCCCACATATGCATATGTATATATGCATAGATGTAAGTATGTACATATACGTATGCGTATATGCATATATATATATATATATACATATATGCATATATATATATATATATATATATGTGTGTGTGTGTGCGTGTGTGCGTGTGCGTGCGTGTGCGTGTGTGCTTGTGTGTTTGAGTACCTGTGTTTGCGCCCCCCCACCTTTACATGACAACCGATGTTGGTATGTTTAGGTCCCCGTAACTGGTGGTTCAGCAAAAGTGACCGATAGAATAAGTACTA
>NC_069000.1:25322700-25325200 GCF_001194135.2 Octopus bimaculoides
TATATATATATATATATGTATGTATGTATGTATATATATATATATATATATATATACTGAAAAATTGCTTTAAAGTTGAAAAGTCTTTACAGAAGCAAAAATATCGAAAGCCATTCTCTATCTTAAACAAATTTGTCAACGATGAGTTTGAATTTTTGCTAAAACCTCAAATTGTATCTTTAAAATCTACAACATACCCAAATACAAATTGTAGCGAACCAGCATGTCATGGCACTCCGTCTGTTGACAACGACTGACCTAAAATAAAACGGAATGATCACAGTTGAAATGACTTAGATGATAAATTTATTCGTTTAGAGCTAGCTGCCCTTGGTGCTATGTAACAACAACAACAACAACCTTACTACAAGTAACTGTAGTAGCTCAGCCACCACTACTACCACCACCACCACCACTACCGCCCCCTTACTACTACTACTACTTCCACCAACACAACAACACCTATGCTAGCAGAAGCCACAGCAGCAGCACCACTACCATCACTACCACTAGCATCACCACAACCACAGCTACTGCTATCACCACTGTCACCACACTCACCATTACTATTATCAGAACGACAACGACAACAACATATGGCTATGGCTCTTTATATACATTCACGCGTATTTGCACGTTGCCTGTCACGTTACCATCGTCACCCAACATGGTTGGGTCAAGCTGTCCTTGCTGGTCTTCCATCACTCAACACTGTGACAACGCTGATGCCTCAGAATGGCAGATTTTCTTTTCTTGCCACAGGAGAAACAACAGCAACAACAATAATAATTATAGCAGCAATAGCAACACCAGCGACCACAACAACAACAGCAACAACAACAGTAGCAGCAACAGCAATAACAGTTAAGGTAGCGTCATGGATAAAAAGAAACTGCAACAGCAACATAGCAGTGATGACAGCAGCGGCAGCAGCAGCAGCAGCAATCAAATGAAGCAGTTATAAAATGGAAGCGACAACTGCAATAACAGAAACTATAAATACAACAAGATAAATAACAACACCTGTAGCAGCAGCCTGTAACAACAGCAGCAACAGCAGCATCGATAACAGCTGTAATAACGACTGCAGCAACATCAGGAACAATTATATAACAGCAGAAATAGCAACAGCAGTAGTAGCTGAGCAACAGCCACAACAAGAAAAACAACGAGAACGACAACAGAAAGTGTAGTCCTAATATATCGACGTGAATAAAGATTACAAGAATATCAACAACAACGGAGGACAACAACCAGTAAAAAGAAGTTATACATGGCAAAGTAAGCTTTGATGTTTAATGAGATACACAGGGTGAAGTAATTAACTCCTGTTTATTCCTCGCCATCAGTATTTGCTCCATCTGATTCCACCTCCACCCACCAACTTCTCCATCGCTATCTACCTGCCTACCCCATGCAGTGTAGTTGGTTTAAGTAACACTTACACACCGAAACAAGGATACAGGAGCGTCTGACCTGAATAATAATCATAATTATAATGATTTCAAATTTTGGTACACGACCATTAATTCCGGGGGAGGGAGTAAGTCGGTTACATCGACCCGCAGTTCTCAGCCGGTACTTATTTTATCGATCCCGAAAGGATGAAAGGCAAAGTGGATTTCGGTGACATAATAATCACAATGATAATCGTTTCAAATTTTGGCACAAGGGCAGTGAGTTCGAGGAAGGGGGCTTGTCGATGTAATCGACCCTAGTACTCAACTTGGACTTCATTAATCGACCCCGAAAGGATGAAAGACAAAGTCGACCATAGCGGACAAAATGCCGCTGAGCATTTTGCCCGGCGTGCTAACGAATCTGCCAGCTCATCACCTTCAGTAATAATATTAATAATCCTTTCTACTGTAGTCACAAGGCCTGAAATTTGTGGGAAGGGACAAGTCGATTGCATTAATACCAGCACTCAACCGGTACTTATTTCATCGATCGCGAAAGGATGGAGCTCGGCGGAATTTGAGCTTAAGAACGTATAAATGAACCGCTTCATATTCTTTTAGTGTGTCACCAATCAGGTCTATGTGCCTGTAGCTCGGCACTATGATGTTGACATCGTCGGCATAAACAGACACGCTTCTTCCACATCCTTGATCAAGCGGGATACCCGTGAATGCCTCCAGCTTCCGCGACAGTAGCTCAAGACTAAGTAGGAGGAGAGAGGGCACCCTTGGCGAACCAAGCGCAAAATGCTGAGTGTTTCTGACAGGTGACCATTCTCCCGAACTACCAAGCAGATGCCGCTGTACAAAGCAGCGATCCAAGCGCAGATAACTGGATCGAAGCCGGCTGTCGCGAGAACAGCCGCCAAATATTGGTGGTCGACCCTATCGAAGGTTTTAGATTGATCTAAATTGATCAGAGCCCACCCATGCAATCTTCGTTACCCATCCTCTCTATGATATAGCGCATGAATAGTGCTGGTTGGGATGGCGCATGTTTGCGCTTCGCCAATCAGCTTGTCCACGGTAAGCGCCAACCT